>NC_060120.1:618236818-618539848 GCF_021461395.2 Schistocerca americana
CTTGTAGGAATGTAGACGAAACATATAATCCAGATGTAGGTGCGACAAATACCAGACGTAGGTAATGACTTATATCGCAGTGTTCTAAGAGATAACACATCAGCATTTTTACATTCTTCTAAAGACTTTTAATTCTACGTGTATGGCGTTCTATTCTGAAATGTATTGACAATCTTGCATAAGACATTCCCACATAAATAAGACACATTGGGCTTACCTCGTATTGGGTTACTGGAAGCATATATACCTCCTCTTACACAGCAACGTGTATGGCATTAACATGTCAAGCAGAATTGAAAGAATGACCGTTGGTCTGGCACATCGACGTGTCTGTGAGTAACCTTGAAGCGGTTAGATGCCAGTGCTTGCGCTAGTTCTACATTTCCTTAGAAACTCAACTTGCAAGTGAGACAACGAAACATACGTTCTACACAATGTTTTTATGTCGAAAATTCTTACAATTAGATTCAGAGGACCTTAGTGCTGGGTGGGCGTCGGCTTAAATATGAAACAAAAAATTTCTATGTGCGGATATACTGCCCGACATAACGATCTATTGACAGACTGCAGTACGTCCCGCCGGCCGGTGTGGCCGAGCTACGGTCTCAGGTTCGAATCCTGCCTCGAGAATGGATGTGTGTGATGTCCTTAGGTTAGTTAGTTTTAAGTAGGGGACTGATGACCTCAGATGTTAAGTCCCATAGTGCTCAGAGCCATTTGAACAATTTGAACAGTATGTCCCCACGAAAGAGATATGTTTGATAGCCAGCGGTAAATTTTTCGCCCGGTTTGATATTAACTGATCTCAGTTTCTTCCAGTCTAACACTGATCTTGGTGTCTCTGTGTGCCTACAGTACCCAACTGTCACATGTCTTTGCTGGCCCTTTACTGCTTCTTATAGCGACTAGTTAATTATTCGCGATTCCAGCAGCTGGCATTCTACTAACTGAACGTTTTCTGAAAAATATTTTCCCTAGACTCCCTTTCCCGCCCATTCTTTTTTACTGGGACTTTCTATTTCTCCTTATCTAAGAATCTAATTCTTGAAATTCTTCTGTGGTACAACGTATCAAATACTTGCTGTTTATCCATATCAAAATTTCCCTTACTTCGATAAAATTTTGTGCTTCAAAACTATTCTTTCGAGAAATTTTTTCAGGTTCATACCAGTCTTTGATTTCAGTAAGGTTCTTTTATGAAAAGAAAACTCTCTTCGTTTGAGTGACTCCCTGATATCTTCCTTGTATTGGCTATCCTCTGTACAGGAACATTCTTTCACTTCTGTCTTTGTGTCATTACAGATTTTGATGTTAAGCTAGTCCTTCTGCTTTCGACTACTTTTAACCACTTTCGTCTTAAAGTTGTTTATCCAGAGCTTACAATCGGCAAGGTATCTGATGCACTTTTATTGATCTTCGTAAGTTTTTCCATTATCTTCATTGCCGGTTGAGCGTACAAGTGTTGGCAATGAACAGCAACACGGTCTTACATATTTATTTACATGTTTTAGCTTCCTGTATCTTTGTATTGCATGTTAGCGATTCTCGCTGCGTGGGTGTTGGTTTCGTGTCAGTATTGGAGAGCCGGTGCACCGGCTCATCATAATCCCCGCACGAGGGGTCGGATTTTCTCGGTTAGGCGCTTGCGTTGAACACCGCTCCGGAAACCGTCGCATAATGCGTGTTGCTGAATGGTCAGCTCGAAAATGAAGTGCGCGAAATAGTGTATGCAGAGGACGGGAGCCAATTTCAGCCGGAATGCGGCTCGCTGTTCGGTGCTGAGCCGTAATCTGAGCAGTTTAGTGGCGGCGCCGTGTCGGCGCGGTGTGCGGTCGCGCCGCCGCTGCCCTCTGGCGGACCGCGCCCTCACTAAGCGGCCGGCCGGCGCCGACAAATGACGGCTCGTTACCGGCTGGTCGCTGCTATCTCTCAGCCCGTCGCCCCTGGACACTGGCGCGCCGGGACACGGCTGCTGCCACGCGAGATCACCACCTCTGATACCTAACTGGCATCTGTCACCGCTGTCGCCGCTAGCGATAATCAGACGAGGCGAAAGCGGTCGTTCTCTCCGCGAACTCGCTACAGGAATTTTCGGCTTATCAGTTTTGAGAAAAATAAAAATATGACAGTTGATGTACTGTGTCTAACGTCGTTATCGTTATGTTATAATGCTTGTTCATCTACATACAATGGGTGAGGCAGTTCACATATCTCCAAACGTATCCACAAGGATTAAATACATTGAGGTGCGCTTTTGCTACGTTACAGCGGACATATAGTGAATTTTCTGATCTACAGAAGTAATTATTAAAATGTATAGCTGGACAATAAAGATACGGATTTCATTTTTGGGTTCCTTACCTCAATCGGCAAACACGGGATCTTTAAAGGAAAGGGTAGTGGCATCAAGATGAAATTTATGTCACGTTCCAAGGCCTACGGTACCTTGGCCGCGTAAGAAATTGAAGAAGTCCATTCAATCAAAAGATACGGCCGCTTGTCTCACATACTTTGATTCTCGCAAACTCAGTGATGAAAATTTATAGAGTACTTCCGCTTGACCTGGAATCATTAAATTTGGCAAGGAGCAAGGCTTCACAGTGCAAGCAAATGAAGCAATGCAAAAGGTGTTACCCTGTAATTACATCACAGGAAAAATAAAATTTTGTCATTATTTTCCCGATTGCCTGTCTGTTAAAACACAGTTTACTAGGGAAAGGGTTGACGTCTAAAGTCAGACTTTATGTCACATCGAAAGGTCTATGGCTACCAAGCGGTATTTAAAATTTAAGCCTCTAAGTCAAAGGATTCAAACAGTACGGCTATTTATGTCACATATTTTGATATTCGTAAACTCACTCATCAAAACGTATAGGGTACTTCTCATTCATCTAAACCATGAAATTTGGCAAGAAGCTAGTTTTCGCAATACAAGAAAAACAAAAAATCCTAAAATTGTTGGTGGTAGTTATATCACACGAAATTTTTTTTCCATTCTCGAAAGTTCTGGAATTCCCAGGAACGGTATCTTGCCAGTGTCGAAATCGATAACAGGCAAACATCGTTGAGATTCCCGATTCCCCAAAATGGTTGAACTATTTCTGTCTGTTAAGACGCCGTTTTTTTAGGAATGGGTAGATGTATGAAGTTTAACTTTATGTAAGTTACAAAGGTCTTTGGCCTCTTGGCAGTGTTTAAAATTTAAACTCCTAATTTAAAGGAATCAATTGTGTCACATATTTTCATACAAACTCGCTAATCAGTACCTTAAGGGTATTTCGCGTTGACTTAGAATCACCGAATCTGGCAACTACCAAGATTTCATAGTACAACAAAAGGAAAACAAGAAATCCGAAAGTAGTTAATTTCTAATTACATTACAATTTCTTTTTTAGTTTCAAACTTACAGTGCAGTCACAACCTGTCAAAAATCTCAGGGGTTACTGTAGGGATTTTTATTTAATTTTCAGTAATACGTACAGTGTTTTACGAGGAAGATTTTTGTATACATTTTACAAATATTTAGTTTTAATTGGATGAGCTACGATGCAGATTTTGCCAACAACTTTATTTCTATGCATTTACAATAGAAAATGAAAAACTATCGTAATTTAAAAGTGAGCAGTTGCGTATATAAACTGACACCCCCACTAGAAAGAGTGCCAAGAGACACTTGCTTCTATCAAGCAGACGTAAATAATTCTTTAAACAATATTTAATGATATCTTGTTGTTATTTAACACGATTCAACTTGCACAAGAATACTAGCTTATTTGTGTAGGAACAAACATTTATGTATATTCATTGTAGATGGTCTGAGTGTGGCAGAATGTGTACAACCTTTCTTTTATTTAAATACTGTTGCAGTATCTTAGTGTAGTTCACAAAGTGGCCACGTTGAGTGACATCATGTCTGTAGTACCCAAGAACGATTTATTTTTTGGTGGGGATGGCTTCCAGCCAATGAGAATTAGACGGTGGCGGAGCACTGCTGGAGTCAAATGAAGACAGACACTGTTAGGACTATGCGCTCAATGGAGTTATTCGGGACGCTTTCACATTAGTTCTGAAAGAAGTCATACCTACCTGTGGTAACACTTTTGAGGGGAGATCTGAATGTGCTGCAGTGCAGAACTTAACTTTTCTGCTTGCATTACGGCACTGAGAACAGACATAGATCAAGTTCCTACTCGTTATCTCGCTTGTGCTTAAGTATAAATCGTTATTCTGGACTTCGAATTATTTTGAACTGAGGAATATTTAGTGTATCGTGATCACGAAATGGACTTAATTTTTTGCGCATCTTTGATGATTATTTAGCTTGGGTATTCTGCTATTATTACCGTAACGCTCTCAGTGTAGCTTTAATACATTTTACAAAGTTATCTTTCTTGTCTGTGTTGTAATGGGTTATCATGTGACCCCTTTCCTTTTGTATGAGATCTATTTTCTCGAATAAACATTATACGACGTATCTGACATTTACATTCATCACAGATGTTACAATAGAACTATTTTATTAATTATTTATATACCTTTTGATTAATTTTAGTGTTTATTTTATTAATTCGTAATTCTAGAGAATAAATATAGTATTTGACTGCAGGATAACAGGTACAGATTATTATTTGCAGCGAGTTAGCTGCTGGGCATTAAAGCAGGCGTGTGCGGTTCGACCTTACGAAATTATCGAGCTATTCTATTTAAGCAGAGGCGTGCATAGCCCAGTTACTTAACGTGCGAGGAACATCAGGTGAAGTCACAGTTGGTTTGCTCGTACGGAATGCTGGTTAGAGAAGCTACTGCTAAGTAGAATATCCATTAGGTAACGTCGGAGCTGCTAGCAAATAATTCCGTAATGAGCACGTGACGTGCTCTCTCCAATACACGTACTTGAGAGAGGGGTCAAGTTACTGTACTGTGTAGTCATATTTAACTCCAGTCGATAGCGCTACTTGTGTGGTGCGATTGTGGTGACGCAATATGCATTGTCGAGAGATCACGCTAACAATGCGTTCTCTCCGAAGGCACAAGTAGCATAAGCTCCGAAACATGCATACCTACCAGCTACGTCAGCTTCTTCCTTGCAACATTTTCTGGCTGCAAACTGCAGATGTCATCCCTGTTAATCATCACTTCTGTTTATTTGTCATCAGCCACGACTGGTAATTAACCTTTCTTTGAAAAAAGTCTTTTCAACGGGACATAGTACGGCCAAGCACGTTGTCATCCCTCTCATTTTCTATCTCGCAGTACAGACCTAATAAAACCGTAAGTAGTATTTCTCGTCTTCCGTCTTCCTCTTCTTTTATCTGAATAGTTGTTTCCATTCTGGTAACAACAGTTTATTATAAGTGCCAGTGCGACAACGTTCTATAATATTCGAGAGTTAGACCAGACAGTTTTCCTTTATGCTCTATAAGTGTCAGTGCGACAAAATTCTACAGTGTTCGACACTTAAACCAGACAGTTTTCCTTTGAACGTCCCTTCACAGACAGCCATGTCCATTGGCACTGTCGCCCTTTACCTAAAGCGACGACCTCGCTGTGTACACCTCTCAAACGAGAAAGGCCACAATGGCTACTGTTTTTGCTTCTCACCGGTCTATAGCACATTACAGCTCGGTAACATTTGGTCACGCTACATTACCCAACAAAAATTACTAAAACGCTACTGGCCATCAGAACTGAAAGCAGGAAGGATAGAAAATAAGGAAATTTTACTTATTATGCTGATACAGCGTAATAGGAGGAACACAAATTTAAATCTGTAGGTGATTTGAGGGTGTACAGGGTGCGAAATTTATTACACAGACCTGCCACCTCTGGCAGCACCAATGGCTGTAACCTTCCTGAGCATGGAGTCGAAATGAGATCGGATAACAGATATATATTTCCACGCCTTAGCTCATCAATCGTAGCAGAACCCGGCAAATGTCGTGCCACCCTCTCAGGAAATCATGGCCAATTTATTTCGGTGAGTGTCCAGTACAAAAGTAGAACACACTGTGTACTGAGATATGGCAGAATGGGATGGACGAAACATGGTCTTGCGTTGTGATGTTGAAAGGTAACAGCACGTAGACTTCAAAGAGAGGGCAATATGACTGGCGTTAATACGTGGCAAACGTACTGTCTGTCAAGCAGTCACCAACCAGTGTTGTGTAGCCAGTGCCACTCCGTACCACCATGGCAGTTGCTGAGTCTGTTTGACGATGAAGAATGCCGTGAGCCAACCTTCATTCTGCTCTGAACTTCCAAATATGGATACTTGCATCTTGATGCTCCACACAGAATAATGAATTACTTCAACAAACTAAGTTGTCCCACTTTCTGCTGCTGCATCAAGGGAAGCTGGAACAATGGTCGCCATGCTGATGGCACTCCAGTCGTCGTTGCACTCTGGATCTGGATGCCTGGCGTAATGCAAAGACGTCCATTTAGTAACTCGAGGTACGTAGCGTAGCTGGAACGTCCTGTGTGGCCGAGTGAACTAAATGTCTGTCCTTTCCGGCGCTAATCGCATGGGGCTGATGAAATCTTGCACGGATATGAGTATGGTATTCAAAACCCATAGATTCAGTGTAAATATCACACTCGTGAGATTTCAAAATAGTTTGAGGCGCACTGCCATAATGAGATAAACGTCACTCCAGGTAGGGTACGATCCTGCCACTGTCGACTTCGTCACCTACCGTAGTAGTGTGCGCGTAAGGAGACTTGTGGCGGGGCGATGAGTAGTGGCAATGGGCAGTGTGTAACATGACGCTCCAACCAAATAGCGTTATTCAGCAGCATCTCTCTACAGCGTACACTTCATGTTGCACTTAAAACCCTTAGCGTTATTTTAATGTTAGTTTACGAATAGTGAGGTACTTAGACACTGTAGATTCATTATACATGGTATGAAGCAACTATTAAGAAGTGACCAATGATACTTTTCCGACCACTTAGATTGTTTCTACTTTCCACTCTTCCTAGAACAGTGGATCAGTATGAGGTTTACCTCAGCGCTGACGGTTATCAGGGTAGGAAGTTCAAATGGTTCAAATGGCTCTGAGCACTATGGGACTTAACATCTGAGGTCATCAGTCCCCTTGAACTTGGAACTACTGAAAGGACATCACACACATCCATGGCCGAGACAGGTGAACCGTGAAAATTTACTTTCAAAATGTTTTCTTAAAGAATTTATTTTATTTACTAGCGATTCATCAAGAACATTAACACACTATGTGAGCGTGTAAGTAGTTGCCAAGGAGTAACTTATGGAAACAAATTGAATTTCAACCAATGGAAATTTTATTCATAAAAGCCTTTTCAAAAACAGATTTAAAATTTATAAGCGGAAAGGAACCTTGAAATATCAAGTTACAATTATTTAGAGGCAGAATAAGTTTTTTTTTATTTTTGTTGCAGTAGGAGCCTTCGGGCTGAGAAGCTTCCGCTCCCTTTCAATAGGGCAGTAGTCACAACCGCTCACAACGACCTCTGAAATCTACACTGGTGCAAATCTGCAACACACCAGATTACTTTAACTAAAATTTTTAACAAGTCACACAAACACATTAACTATGCACCCCGTAAAATGGATGGAAATGGTACAAACACTAACACTATGAACTTATTTTCCACCAAAAGTGCAATTTGTTTTTAAAAGGCCTCTTACGGTGGAAGGGTGGCAACTTTATAAAAATGACTATTTAAATAAAACCCATGAAATTGACTTACATAAGATGTACAACATGCTCTACATTACACATATACCGCCTCGCAAGATGATAGGCAAGATAAAAACATATTTCAGGAATTCGGCCCTTACCTTAATTCTATAAATTCGTTAACACTGAATCCGACAAACATGACAGAGATAGCTACTAACGTACGGCAGAGCGACAGACAGACACTAGCTGCCTAACAAATGTGGACGCAGACAGACGAGCAAGCTGGGGACGAGAAAATGACCAAGAAAACAAGTAGAATTTAACAAGTAAATGAAACAACATATCTCCAGTCACTTAACTTCTAATAAACTGCGATTTCTGGCGAAGACCTGGCGGAGCACCACCAAAACGCTCTCCCGAAATGTCCGCTGCCAGCAGCTTCAACGGACGCAGGAAGGCGCGCCGATCTCCCGTCTCACGGCGTCGCAGCTCGCCTCGGCCAGACCGATGTCGTGGGTTGACTCCTGTTGCTCTCGTGTCGGCCACGAAGCCACTACCCCTCGATGTACGGCGCAGCCACTGGACCCACGTTGCGACCTCACATGCGCCGACGCTCCAGGCGGACAAGTCATCACGTGTCCCAGTGCGCGACCGACCAACCGATCGATCCAACCGCCAATGCCCATTGCCGAGCAGACCGGCGGCCTAACACATATTAGCACTCCGGCGACAGACAGACACCAACCGCCTCACCAATGCGGACGAGAGACAGACCCAGACTAACTTGGCTGACCAACTGACTAGACTCGCCCAGACTGACAGACTGCCCTGGCTGACCAACTGCCTCCGACTGACTAACTCCCACTGACCACATGACGAGCTAACAGCGCCGCTTAAATGCACGTGAACATGCAACCTTTGCCCCTTCCCCACCAGAGAGAGACACCAAAACTGCGGTTGCCACAGCGGAGCCACTGTCAGAAACTGAAGGCGACTGCTTTACACTCCGCGCTGCGGCGCGCTCTTCAGAAGCAAATTTTACCACGGCTCAGCAGGATTTGAACCTGCGGCCGTAGCGGTCGCGCGGTTCCAGACTGAAGCGCCTAGAACCACTCGGAACAACGTTTATGGATCAGCTACAATGCACTAGTTGTGGGTCCTCTGGTCGAGGTCTGCCTCCGCTCGTAATATTCTCGGCGGCTACGAAGGGGTACGGCGGCGGCTCACACACGCGCCCATTGCGGCGACTGTAGCTGCGCTGTCGTCAACTGGAATCTTCTGCCTCGGCGACGGCGCTACGGCCCTCCTGGCTCGTAGTGCGACGGCTGGAACCATGCGCCGCCGACCTCTGTTGTGGTGGCGGCTGGAGGGGTCGTGGCAGTGGGACAGGTCACTGCCCTGCCTCAGCGACCATCCGCGGCTGTGGCTGTCTGACGTAGGCGGGTCTGGGTCCCCGGCTGTGGCCCCGGCCACGGCGTTGGTGGAGGCTGCATCCCAGGACGGCCTGCGTCACTCCAACGCTTCATAACGGACGATGTTGACGAGCTGGCTGCCGGTCCATAAATATGGCTTTCTACCGCTGATGCCTGCTGCACTTCTTCCCCAATAGGTCGGTGGAATATTCTGGAGTTGCTCGTTTGGCGTAACTGCCCCGATCACCGCCCTCGATGTTGACAATCTGGCGTGCGGCGAGCTGCCTCTGTCACGTCCTCCGCTGGCCAGTAACACAGCACTCTCCTTCGTGTTTCTTAACTCGGAGCTATAACGACCCACTTAACCACGGTGTCATAGCACTGAACTGCACAGCAGAATGTAACTCACGTACGGCTTCTGGCTCCCAATATTGCTTCACGTTTTAGCTAACTTCATTACTCTAAAATTCCTACCTTTAATTAACTTAATTGCTCTCAGCATTCGACCTTCTACAATACGTTTCTGTCAATTGGACGTTTGTTGTATACCACTGTCATGGTGCTGCAACTTTAATGACCAACAGCACGCATCACACTACTTTTTCACACATTATTGTCAGTAATGACTTTATAGCGAACATGTTGGATAGAGGTGGAATAAGGTGCAGTTGAGCGTGGACTCCAACTGAGCGCCGCGTTGCGCTGTGTTACGAATTGTTAACCTTTAGGTCCACTTCGATACATGCAGCAGCAGCCAAAGTGTTGATCTATTTTGCGATATCGTCATGAGAAGGTATAGTTATCCTAATGACGGAAACTGTAGTATTTACAGGGTGATGCACACGTAGTCTAGTGTTCTTTGATTAGTAATCAAAACGCTATCCGTCCCGGACTCGAATGCCTCCACTGCTTAAAATCTGTATAAAAAGATTAGCGGCCAAAGACTTCTGGCATCAGAAGTCACCCTAGTTCTACCACCGACCTTGTCAAAGAGGGTGGAGGAGCGGAGAGATATTCCATGCACCCTTTTGTCATTGGGCGTGGTAAACTGCCCTTAATGGCGGAAGAATCGGCAATGATACCCGCATGAGGTGCAGATGGCAATAGAAACCATTGCATTAAAGACGCATGATGTGTAACCATAGGCCAAGAAGCCTGTAAATGAAAAAGTGTCATGCTAATCTCTCCGTTGGCAAAAGATTGCGGACTAGTCTTTCATTCGGATCTCAGGGAGAAGGCTGCCAACGGAGAGGTAACAATGAGAGAAAGATTGGCCAGCTCTACGAGTCGGTGCGTCGATTGTCAGAAGTTTCAACATGGAAGGCAAGCTAGAAAATCTGAATAGGGAAATGGTAGGGTTTAGTCTAGATATTGTGAGGGTCGCTGAAGTAAAAAGGAAAGAAGACAATGATTTCAAGATCAGGTGAGTATAGGGTAATATCAACAGCAGCAGAAAATGGTATAACGGGGGTAGGATTCGTTATGAACAGGAAAGTAAGGCAGAGGGTGAATTACTGCAAACAGTTCAGTCGTCAGAATCGACAGCAAACCAACACCGACAACGATAGTTCAGGTATACATGCTGAAGTCGCAGGCGGAAGACGGAGAGAGAGAGAGAGGAAATACACTGGAGAGTCAGAGAAACTGGTACACATGCCTAATGTCGAGTAAGGCCCACGCGAGCACGCACAAGTGCTGCAACACGACTTGGCATGGACTCGACTAATATCTGAAGTAGTTCTGGAATGAATTAACGCCATGAATCCTGCAGAGCTGTCCAAAAAAACCGTAAGAGACGAGCTCTCTTCTGGACAGCAAGTTGCAAGCATCCCAGATATGTTCAATAATGTTCACGTCTGCGGAGTTTGGTGTACAGGTGCTTAGACTCAGAAGAGTGTTCCTAATGCCACTCTGTAGCAATTCTGGACGAGTGAGGTGTCACGCTGTCCTGCTGGAATCGCCCTAGTCCATCAGAACACACAATGGGCATCAATGAGTGCCAATGATCAAACAGGATGTTCACGTACGTGTCACCTGTCAGAGCCCTATCTAGACGTATCAGTGGTCCCATGTCACTCCAACTGCACAAGCTTGACACCATCAGAGAGCCTCCACCACCTCGAACAGTTCCCTGCTGACATGCAGGGTCCATGGGTTCATGAGGTTGTCTCCATACCCGTTATGTTATGTTATGTTAACCAGGGACCTTGAAACGACGGAGAGGCTCCGTCCCCGCCGCAGCGGCAGTGGTCCACAACCACACGACTACCCCTCCAGGGAATGTCTCACACCAGACGAATGTAACCCCTATGTTTGCGTGGTAGAGTAATGGTGGTGAACGCGTACGTGGAGCACTTGTTTGCGTAGCAATCGCCGACATAGCTCCATACCCGTACAAGTCCATCCACTCGATACAATTTGAAACGAGACTCGTCCGATCAGGCACCATGTTTCCGGTCATCAACCGTCCAATGTCGGTGCTGACGAGCCCAGGTGAGGCGTAAAACTTGGTGACGTGAAGTCGTCAAGGGTACACGTGGGCCTTTGGCTCCGGAAGCCCATATCGATTATGTTTCGTTGAATGGTTCACTCGCTGCTTTGAAATCTACAGCGATCTGCGGAAGGATTGCACTTCTGTCACCATGAAAGACTCTCTTCAGCCGTCGTTGGCGCCTTTCTTGCAGGATCTCTTTCTGGCCACAGTGATGTCGGAGGTTTGATATTTTATCGGGTTCGTGATATTCACGGTACCCTCGTGAAATGATCGTACGGGAAAATCCCCCATCACTGCTATCTGCTGTGCGCTGACTATAACACCAAATTCAAACTCACTTAAGTCTGCCATTTTAGCAGCAGTAATCGATCTAACAACTGCGCCAGACACTTGTTGTCTTAATAGGCATTGCCGATCGCAGTTCCGTATTCTGCCTGTTCACATATCTCTGTATTTGAATACGCATGCCAATAACAGTTTCTTTGGTTCCTCAGTGTGTATGAGCATATTGAACGAATAATTCAGTACGTAAAGGAAGATGAAAATCTAACAGCCGTAGGTGACGGGATTGCGGCTGATGCACTTGGTAGTAGGAATGAAAGAGGAGAAAAACTAACTGAATTCTGAAATAAATTGCAGCTAGTAACAGCGATACTCTGGTCAAGACTCACAAGAGGAGGAGTTATACTTGGAAAAAGCCGGAGATACCGAAATATTTCAGTTAGATTACATCGCAGTCAGGTAGATGTGGTATCTATACCTACGATACCACGGCGTAGGGGCAAGTTCTTACGTTGGCACTACGACACCGACGATAGCGCCCTCTAGCCGGCGCTGTGGAGCTCTACGAGCTCCGCTCCAGATTCAGCCCATTTGATGCCGAGGAGAAGACCTAGCAACATTGTTTCTACTTCTTAGGGGGCCAATACTGACTTTTTTACTTCAGTGATAGTTTGTCTCACTACTGGTAGTCCTTACCGTTGATACCTGTACCAGTCGCACCTACGGGCTCTTCAGTGTAAAGTTATCTATGTCCTCGAATAATAATTAAATGTACTTTCACGTAAAAGCTGTACCGAGAATCTTAGCTGCTCCTACTCCTTTCCTTCATTTGGTCAACCTTTCAGTTTTCAGGAGCAGACCCACGCGCCGCCTTCCAGGCGAGATGCAAAAGTAGAGATTCCGAAATCAAATACTGAATTGTAAAGCATACCCAGCAACCGAGATAGACGTGGATCACAATTTAGTAGTAGTGAAGAGTAAATGGAAGTTTAAGAGACTAGTCAGCAAGAATAATTGCTAAAAGAATTGGCACACAAATGCATTAGGGAATGGAGAGAAACGTTAGATGTTCTCCAGGGCTATAGATACTGCGATAAGAAATAGCTGAGTACGCAGTTCAGTTGAAAATGCTTGGTCATCTCTCAAAATCACAATCATGTAAGCTGGAAAGAGAAGCATATGTAAAGGAAAGTAACGGCTTCGATATCTTGGGTAACGGAAGAAATACTTCAGTTCGAAATGGTTCAAATGGCTCTGAGCACTATGGGACTTAACATCTGTGGTCATCAGTCCCCTAGAACTTAGAACTACTTAAACCTAACTAACCTAAGGACATCACACACATCCATGCCCGAGGCAGCATTCGAACCTGCGACCGTAGCAGTCGCGCGGTTCCGGACTGAGCGCCTTAACCGCTAGACCACCGCGGCCGGCATACTTCAGTCGATCGATGACAGAAGGAAATACAGAAATGTTCTGGAAAATTTAGGAATATAGAAATACAAGTCATTCAGCAACGAAATAAACAGGAAGTGCAGGGAAGGTAAGGCGAATTCACCACATGACAAATGTGAAGAAACAGAAACAGAAATGCGATTCTTGAGTTTTTCCCGGCGTATTTGATAATCAAAATATCCACGGGTATGCTGCCGATCTATAGTGTCCAACGGGCACAATATTTCGGCGATCATACATGTCGCCATCATCAGGTGAACTGACGGACTGAGCTCCTGTGAACGTGCCGGCACGGAGATCCGTACGCTATGGCTGCTCAGAGGGAACTGGGTTCGGTCGCGGCGGCGGCCGATTTAAATACCCTCCGCCCGCGGCGCGCTCCCTCCGCCGTCCGCGCCCCGCGCCACGGTCGCGCGGTGGAACAGATTGCGACGGCGTCTGAGATGACGTCGGTGTGATGGCTCTGTCCGCCGTGGTCGTCACAACTGTCCGTTTGCTCGATTTACTCTTGATTAACCCGATCGCTGGTTCCCAAGCCTTGCTAAGATTATAGCCACAGTCACGGTTTATGAGGTCGTCATTGGTGCGAATTTCGATGGCCTCTCTAACAACGCTGTTCCAGTATCTCGACGTCTGTACCAGAATCCTCGTGCGGTCATACTCCATGGTGTGATTTTCCGACAAACAATGTTCAGCGACCGCCGACTTGCTCGGATACATCAGTCGAGTGTGCCTCTGGTGTTCACGGCATCGATCCTCGACGGTACGCATCGTCTGACCAATATACGACTTGCGACATTCACACGGAATCTGGTACACGCCGGCCTTCCTCAAACCCAGGTCATCTTTGGCGCTCCCCACCAGGGCACGAGTTTTATTTGGAGGACAAAACACAGTTCCAACCCGTTGTTTCTTCAGAATGCGGGCGATTTTCCCCGAGAGTGCGCCTGTGTATGGAATAAATGCAGTGCCTACCTCCTCCCTCGTGACTTCATCCATCTCAACAGGTTGTGCTGCAGTGGTTGGGCGGAGAGCACGTTGAATCTGCCACTCTGAGTACCCATTTTTTCGAAATACAGTTCTAAGATGTTCCAATTCCTGGGGTAGACTTGTGCGTCAGAGATAGTGCGCGCCCTATGTACTAGAGTTTTAAGTACCCCATTCCTCTGTGAAGGGTGGTGGCAGCTGTCTGCGTGCAAATACAGATCGGAGGGTATTTAAATCGGCCGCCGCCGCGACCGAACCCAGTTCCCTCTGAGCAGTTATAGCGTACGGATCTCCGTGCCGGCAGTTTCACAGGAGTTCAGTCCGTCAGTTCACCTGATAATGGCGACATGTATGATCGCCGAAATATTGTGCCCGTTGGACACTATAGACGGGCAGCATACCCGTGGATATTTTGATTATCAAATACGCCGGGAGAAACTCAAGAATCACATCATACACCTTTACGGGGAGGAGATGTATCGCAGCATGAAGAAATTTGAAAAGTTGCGCCACCGTAGATGTCGTTTGCTAAGTACTCTTGCCTTTCTACAAAGATGTCGTTCCGAGAATGTTGTTCCAAATTTTGCTAAGGTTATGCATCACATCGATTCTGCAGCAGCTAAGAGAATTAAGAAACGAGCCAGCCTCGCATTGGTACGTGAGAGAGTGCAATTCACCCGCCGGAGCCTTGAGTTTATCTCACAGGAATTACTCAAACTACATTTGCAACTGGCTAGTAGGTTCACTTCTTGTTCCTGGGATTGGATTGATGGTGTCACCTGGGTGTCAGCTGATTCCGCCCGTAAGAAGGCTACGGGACGTCAAACAGCTAAGTTCTCACGTCTCCTTGACAAACCATCTCTGCAGGTTCCGAGCAGGACTGTCATCAATTTGAGTGGCATGGTGTTGAGTGATGATGCGGTCTCGGTTTTGCAGAAAGGTCTCAACTTCGCTCCCACCCCCAAGTTCACTCCGGTCGCAGAAATTGTTAGTGCTGTTGAACAGGTTGCAGCTCGACTTCCGCCAGAATCAGCCGAGGAAATACGTCGTGAAACTTGTCGTGCGTTGACGAAATCCAAGCCGATGAAGACAAATATCAGCAGTAAAGAGAGGGCGTCCATTCGTGATCTGAGGGAGCGCTCTGAAATTGTTGTCTTACCGGCTGACAAAGGCAATGCTACAGTTGTTGTCTCCCGTAAGGACTACACCGATAAGATGCAGAGCCTGCTAAATGACGATTCCTACCGGAAGATCAGCGTTGACCCTACAAAGAAGGTGGAGAACAAGACGAGGGCGCTTCTCAAGGACGCAGATTTACCGGAGGGTGACGCTAAGAAATTGTTACCCCAAGGTCCGGTACCGCCTAGACTATATGGACTCCCGAAGGTTCACAAAGAGGGGGTACCATTACGCCCCATTGTCAGCAACATCAGGGCACCTACATATTTGTTGGCCAAATACCTGACGGGAATATTAAGTCCCTATGTCGGTAAATGCCCTCATCACATCCGTTATTCCGTGGATTTTGTTAAACGCCTTGATAGCTTCAGGTTGGATGAGTCAGATATCATGGTGAGTTTTGACGTCGTTTCCTTGTTTACGAGGGTACCCCTGCGAGAGTCACTAGAATTGATTAGTCAGAAGTTTGACGAGAAGACCACTGAACTTTTTAGGCATGTCTTGACTTCCACGTATTTTCTTTTTAATGGAGAACACTACGAACAAACGGAGGGAGACGCCATGGGTAGCCCACTCTCACCGGTGGTAGCGAATTTGTACATGGAGAACTTCGAGGAGGAAGCCCTGTCGTCATCCGTATGGAAACCTACTTGCTTTTTCCGTTACGTGGACGACACGTTCATCATCTGGCCACATGGTATGGATAAACTCCCTGACTTTCTGACACATCTAAACTCCATACACCCCAACATCAAATTCATTATGGAGACTGAAACGGAGGGTAAATTACCTTTCCTTGACGTCTTGGTCAAGAGAAGGGCTGACGGCACCCTAGGTCATGGGGTGTATCGGAAGACTACGTACACTGATCAGTATTTGCACGCAGACAGCTGCCACCACCCTTCACAGAGGAATGGGGTACTTAAAACTCTAGTACATAGGGCGCGCACTATCTCTGACGCAGAGAGTCTACCCCAGGAATTGGAACATCTGAGAACTGTATTTCGAAAAAATGGGTACTCAGAGTGGCAGATTCAACGTGCTCTCCGCCCAACCACTGCAGCACAACCTGTTGAGATGGATGAAGTCGCGAGGGAGGAGATAGGCACTGCATTTATTCCATACACAGGCGCACTCTCGGGGAAAATCGCCCGCATTCTGAAGAAACAACGGGTCGGAACTGTGTTTTGTCCTCCAAATAAAACTCGTGCCCTGGTGGGGAGCGCCAAAGATGACCTGGGTTTGAGGAAGGCCGGCGTGTACCAGATTCCGTGTGAATGTCGCAAGTCGTATATTGGTCAGACGATGCGTACCGTCGAGGATCGATGCCGTGAACACCAGAGGCACACTCGACTGATGTATCCGAGCAAGTCGGCGGTCGCTGAACATTGTTTGTCGGAAAATCACGCCATGAAGTATGACCGCACGAGGATTCTGGTACAGACGTCGAGATACTGGAACAGCGTTGTTAGAGAGGCCATCGAAATTCGCACCAATGACGACCTCATAAACCGTGACTGTGGCTATAATCTTAGCGGGGCGCGGACGGCGGAGGGAGAGCGCCGCGGGCGGAGGGTATTTAAATCGTCCGCCGCCGCGACCGAACCCAGTTCCCTCTGAGCAGCCATAGCGTACGGATCTCCGTGCCGGCACGTTCACAGGAGCTCAGTCCGTCAGTTCACCTGATGATGGCGACATGTATGATCGCCGAAATATTGTGCCCGTTGGACACTATAGACCGGCAGCATACCCTTGTATATTTTGATTATCAGAAACAGAAATGATTGTCGGAAGGACTGAATCAGCATTTAGAAATGTCAAAACAACATTCGGTGAAATTACAAGCAAGAGTGGTAACATTAATAATGCACTGTTAAATGCAGATGTGAAAGCTGATAGTGGAAAGAGTACGCTGAAGGTCTATGTGAGGGGGCGCACATGTGTGATGACGTGACAGTGGGAGAAACAGCAATCAGTATGGGAGAGATAGGGGATCCAGTAGAAGAGCCAGAATTTAAAACTGCTTTCGAAGACTTAAGTTTGAATAAGGCGGAAGGAACAGATAAAACTCCCTCAGAATCTCCTAAATTATTGGAGAAGTGGTAACAAAACGACCATTCATGCTGGTGTGTGGACTATATGTGTCTCGTGATGTACCACCTGACTTTCGGAGAAATAGCATCCGTGCTTTAGGAAAATTGCAGAGAGGCAGTTCTGACTTTGTGGTTGATAATGTATGAGAGACTAAAGAAGAATAAAGACCCGTTCATAAAATTTGTCGAACTGGAAAAAGCATTCGACCATGCCGAATGGTGCAATAAGTTTCAAACCCTGAGAAAAATAGTTGTAAGCTATAAGCAAAGGCTGATAATATACAATATGTACAAGAACAAATACGGAACAATAAGAGTCGACGACTCATGACAGAGAGAACAAGGAGGACATCAAAACCAGACGAGCACTGGAAAACAGGGAATTCCTGACCAAGTGAAGTCTGCTAGTATCAAATTGAGGAAGAATTTTCTGAGGATATATATTTGGAGCAAGGCATTAGAAGGTAGGGAATCACGGACTGTGGGAGAATCGAAGCATGTTACATGTGGTGCTACAGAAGAATGTTGAAAATTAGGTGGACTTATAAGGTAGGGAATGAGTAAGTTCTCTGCAGAATGGGCGATGAAAGGAAAATATGAAAAACACTGACAAGAAGAAGTGACAAGATGTAAGGACATATGATAAAACATCAGGGAAGCTGTAGACGGAGCTGTAGAAGGTAAAAACCGTAAAGGAAGACAGAGACTGAAATAGCTTCAACAGAACAGCAAATAATTGAGGACGAAAGTTGCAAATACTACTCTAAAAGAAAAGAACCTTTCGATGCTTGAGAAGGCTTCCGTGAAAAACGAGTGATTGGAAGAGAAATAACGAATAAACCATTCAGAGAAACGAACTGTAATCTCCACGCGTGGTTTCCAGGTTACAGACGTTGCTCAGAGTGACGACCGCCTGCATCCACGACAGCCTGGGACTGCGCTAGAGATACCGTTTCGCAATTGTTTGTAGCACTTTTCGAATCTGTCATGACACAGATTGTGCATTAGTTAAAGATCGCACATAACATCCAGTATTCTCTTCCATGCCGACAACAAATTCTTTAACAATTTGTGGCACTGTTGGCCATCAGAGTTTCCCTGGAGCAATTCCCAGTACGTCTGTAAATATGAACTTCCGAATCATGTCCCTCAAACCCGGTGCGGAAAGAGGACCTCTCCGTATTCCTTTAGCTCGTCGATAATCGCGAAGAACAGCAGCGCTATTGCTGTTGTTTTGATAAAACAGCTTTATGAGTAAAGCCCTGCGGTGCAGATCCATGTGGCTGCGATTGTAATGCTCGCCGACGTTTGTGTTTCAACCCTGCGTCGCCTACCAGTTCCGCACCTATCGGCAAATAGTGACACTAGGTAGCTCCAGTCAGTATGATGACTCGCAATGGATGTTCGTATAGTTAAGTGGGAGAGTAGTACACAGTGGTTAGCTATCGTCAGCAATAACACTTCTGTGCAAAGTGAAAAGGTTGCTGGGGAAGCGGTATGATGTCATTGTCGGACAACATTTATATCTTAACAGAATCATGTAAATAGCATCACGGAAGTTTGGCTAAGAAAGGCAGCGAAATAACACAGACTACATGACAAAATCAACGACAAACAATGTGCATGACCAGCACAGTGTGACCTGCGTCGTTATTTTGCAGTCGCGACTGAACTGTGTATGTAGGGAGCGACAACTAGCGGCGTACCTGCATCAGTTGTTGTCCAGTACTGTCAGAGCAGTTACGTTCACGTTAGCTCCATCGTACTGCTCGTGAACAACTTTTATTCTTCTATTTCATCAGATATTATATTTTATGACATCGGGTGATATTAGCAAAAATCCCGTAATCGTTTTGTTCAATTCTACACTACTGGCCATTAAAATTGCTACACCAAGAAGAAATGCACATGATAAACGGGTATTCATTGGACAAATATATTATACTAGAACTGACATGTGATTACATTTTCACGCAGTTTGGGAGCATAGATCCAGTGAAATCAGTACCCAGAACAACCACCTCTGGCCGTAATAACGGCCTTGATACGCCTGGGCATTGAGTCAAACAGAGCTTGGATGGCGTGTACAGGTACAGCTGCCCATGCAGCTTCAACACGATACCACAGTTCATTAAGAGTAGTGACTGGCGTATTGTGACGAATCAGTTGCTCGGCCACCATTGACCAGACGTTTTCAATTGGTGAGAGATCTGGAGAATGTGCTGGCCAGAGCAGCAGTCGAAAATTTTCTGTATCCAGAAAGGTCCGTACAGGACATGCAACATGCGGTCGTGCATTATCCTACTGAAATATAGGGTTTCGCAGGGATCGAAAGAAGGGTAGAGCCACGGGTCGTAACACATCTGACTTGTAACGTCCGCTGTTCAAAGCGCCATCAATGTGAACAAGAGGTGACCGAGACGTGTAACCAGTGGCACCCCATACCATAACGCCGGGTGATACGCCAGTATGGCGATGACGAATAACGCTTCCAATGTGCGTTCACTGTGGTGTGGCCAAACAAGGATGCGACCACGCTGTAAACAGAACCTGGATTCATCCGAAAACATGACGTTTTGGCATTCGTGCACCCAGGTTCGTCGTTGAGTACACCATCGCAGGTGCTCCTGTCTGTGATGCTGTGTCAAGGGTAACCGCAGCCATGGTCTCCGAGCTGATAGTCCATGCTGCTGCAAACGTCGTCGAACTGTTCGTGCAGATGGTTGTTGTTTTGCAAACGTCCCCATCTGTTGGCTCAGGGATCGAGGCGTGGTTGCACGATCCGTTACAACCATGCGGATATGATGCCTGTCATCTCGACTGCTAGTGATACGAGGCGGTTTGGATCCAGTACGGTGTTCCTTATTACCCTCCTGAACCCACCGATTCCATATTCTGCTAACAATCATTGGATCTCGACCAACGCGAGGAGCAATGTCGCGATACGATAAACCGCAATCGCGAAAGGCTACAATCCGACCTTTATCAAAGTCGGAAACGTGATGGTACGCATTTCTCCTCCTTACACGAGGCATCACAACAACGTTTCACCTGGCAACCCCGGTCAACTGCTGTTTGTGTATGAGAAATCGATTGGAAACTTTCCTCATGTCAGCACGTTGTAGGTGTCGCCACCGGCGCCAACCTTGTGTGAATACTCTGAAAAGCTAATAATTTGCGTATCGCAGTATCTTAGTCCTGTCGGTTAAATTTCGCGTCTGTAGCACGTCATCTTCATGGTGTAGAAATTTTAATGGCCAGTAGTGTAATTGCCATACGGCATTGATGGTTTATAGACAATTACAGGCCAAAATCCTAAAAAAAAAAAAAAACCTCTTCTTAGCAATTGCGCAAGAGGCAACGCTGAACAAGCTGAAATGAACAAAATTTCACTACTCAAAAAACTCTAATAACGGCGGCTGTGCAAGCATGTTTTACAATGGGCGAAGGTGCTTTAGGATTTCCACAAAAATTGATTAACAAGAAAAGATGCCCATTAGCATTTATTTTAAGGGACCTGAAGCTTACGTCCAAACATGCAAACAGACTTCCATGGACAGAAAGGCTATCAAGCTTATAAACACAGTAAGTCTTGCAGCACAATAGCTGTTAAAAAAAGACGAGGTACAAGACGTGAATTTCGTGAGTCCTTCACGGCAAATTCCCTAGAAGGTACAGAGTTCCACAAACGACAGAACCAAACTTATATTAAAATCTACCTCTGGACAGTACTGCTTGGTTTTACTTAAGCGGTATTTAGATGAAATCATCTGTACTAAACCATACGGGAAACTAATTATAAATGTGCATGACTCATGACCGGTATCATATACAACTGAAATAACAGAACGCCAAAGTAAGGTTCTACACGGAAACTCATGGGGTTACAGGCAAGCAAGCAAAGGCAGTATGCGATGAAATATACGGGAAGAATTAGCCAAGTTCGGCGGGCTAAACGACAAACACATAAATCACAATATAAATATTACACATGTAGCTAATAACAAATAATGCGGGTTTACTAGAATCAGCTATCCAGCTGTCATACAAAAATAGATAACTTTTCCACACAGCTGCAAGGTCAACTAAAGCATACAGGGAGGCCTCTTTCCAGGTTCACTCTTGAATTCAATAAACAAGGTATTAAATAGTGACTAATCTCTCATAGAAGTGCGAAAAGTAAGCGCAGGCTGCGTACCCAATCAACCAAGCCACAGCACCCAGTAATGTGGCAAGCAGGAATCAAAAAACAAACTACAATCCGCATTCGCTAGAAATCGCTAATACTTGTCAAGAAAATTGGCGAAACACAGCCTGGTAGCAAAATACAAATCAGCATCTTCGTTCACAACAAACAGAATATCGGAGTGTAGCGGCATCATCGGAAGAGATAGTTTTGGTGTGAATTTCCGGCAGTGGATTTGCAGCCATTCAGGTAAGTCAGGCCAGGGCTTGTGGACAGTAACTTTGTGCAAAGTATGTCGAGCCGACAGGAGTGCAAGTGTTACCGGAACGGCGTGCTCAGAGGGACGGCGAATAACTCTTGCTGCAAATCGCCATCCAAACTAGCGCACTGGCGTTAACCTAAAGTGTGTAACTTGGCTAGGCGCATCCACAAAATATATGAACACTGCGGAGTATAAATAGGAGGTCGTCAAGTAATACCAGTGTCTGTAGTGTCACAGTTCTCTCGTACGATGGTACTGCGCTACATGGCAGGCCACATGAAGCTTCCGATGGAGGACCACAGTTGCAGCCGGTGGGAGTGGTCAAGCGGTTCTAGGCGCTGCAGCCTGGAACCGCGCGACCGCTACGGTCGCAGGTTCGAATCCTGCCTCGGGCATGGATGTGTGTGATGTCCTTAGGTTAGTTAGGTTTAAGTAGTTCAAAGTTATATGGGACTGATGACCTCAGAAGTTAAGTCCCATAGTGCTCAGAGCCATTTTTGAACCACAGTTCCAGTCTGTTGCAGGACCACAGTTCGGCCCTCTGCAAGAGACTCGAAGTCAGCCAGCAGCTGCCCAGACCAGGCTTACCAGCAGCACGGTTCACTCCTGCCCAGAGGCATGGTTTTGCATTCTGGCTGCTGCAGAGGACATCCACCCATCAACATCCTCCTTCCGCCGTTGTGAAGAGCAGGCTGGCGTGATTCGAGTGCCATTCGTCACCGGCTGTCATCAAAGAGTTCCCTGCTGGGGTAGCACGCCTCACTGTGACTATCGCAATTGGGCCGCGGGAAATGAGGCTGCGTCCTCAATGAAGCAGAGCGATCAAACCGTAGTAAGCGACATCGATGTGAGCGGGACGGCGGACACCTGTATCGTCTCAGCCAAAGGAAAATAAAATGTTTACAGATGCCACAGAGTCTCTCTGCACCGGTGAGCTTCCCTGTGCCCTTCCAGCCTTCACTCCAGCATCCCTGTACCTTTGGAGAATTCAGGAGGAACGACCACAAAGTCTGAAAGGAACTAGGATGCAGAGGGTCACATATCAGGTTAGAACGAAATTAATTGTTACAGAAAAGGGCTCACCACAATATATGCACATAATAGTTCCCCAGCCAGGTTCGTTTCCTCCGACAGTTGAATGGATGACCCTTAAACTACATCATCGTGATGGTCCCAATAACGCTCCACGTGCTATGTTTTCGTCTTCCAGGTGTGTCTGGCCCACTGGTGCTCTCACATGTCCTAGATAAAACCGGGCGTGCAACCCTTCACACTGCTACTAGCAAGTCCTTCGCTCCTGCATGCCCCGCATTGCGCTATATCCCTACCATCTGGTGCTCACGAGCCGTCCTGTGTGTCCATATCTCCTAGTTTCCCAGAAACGAAGAAGGGACGTACATAGGGTAGATACAATCGATCACTGACCGCGAAAAATGTTGCGTGCACACATTTACAAAAGATTCCAATTCCATTACGCGTAATGTACTGTTTACGAATCAACTGGCTCTCCTCGTAATTTGAGCCACGCCTGAATGCTGTTAGGCATACACCTTACCCGTCTGTCCATATAAGCATGTGGGATATTGTCCCATTCCTCCAAAGCGGCCTCTAAGATGTACTGTAAGGAGTCAGGTGTGACATGGAAGAATGATAATTGCTCCATTAATGGTAAAGCTCCATCTGGAAGTGATAAATTTGATCATGTTGCCATTGTAAATTTCTAATAAAAGGTCAAACCTTTATTTGTAGAGCATAAATCGACGTGACGATTGCAGACCGTTCGTTATACCATGACCGATGGGGCATCATTGCAGCTAAGACCTGGAGAATATGGTGGCCGTTCCATTCGGCTTATACTATGCTCCACTAGCAAGGTCTTTACTAGAGTGTGATGATGAGAACGTGCACTGCCGCCCATCAGCGTGATTACGCTCCAATATATTCACCAAATGTCGTCGCAGTATTTCAAACCACTCATCCTCCGATGTACTGGCACGTAGGGTGTCCTGTGACCTTAAATGACTCCACCCCTAATCGTGACATACCCACATAGAGGTCACGGTCTACGATACATTTAGGATGTAAATGTTCTTGTTGTCTCCACACACGAATATCAAGGTGGAGACTGATGATATTGGTCTCATCAGGGTGTATCCCACTGCTGCCTCGTCCACAGAGAGTGAGGTCGTGCCCGTGTGACACGAGCGAGATTTAAAGGAGTACCCATGACAGGTCTTGTGGTACGTAATTCCTGCCTGTTTCGTAGTTTTTGTGTTGACACCCGCCGCCGCAGACCTGTAACATTGTGTTGAGGGTTTCTACTTGTTGTTATATGGGGGTATTAGTCTTACACTCCTGTTGTCTTTGTTCTGCTTGTGCATCTGTATCGATCCTCAACTGATCCTGTCGTTAGGAACTTGTTCCCGATTGTATGGAAATCACTTTGGCTCACAGCGACATTTTTTGTGATGTCCACCTGTCTCATTCGCTGCTTCATTAGAATGACTATACGTAGAATAACAACACACGTTATTAGTATCCGAACCATATTGAAGCAACACAATTCTCGTAATGACACAAACTGACACAAATCGCATGTACTGTAATGTTTGCAAGAGACTAATTTGCAATATACTGCACATATGCCCCGTCACGGTAAAAACATGAACTCTTTGGGCCAGAATTAAAAAAAAAAAAAAAAGAAACAGTGTATTGATATATATTGCTTCTGAGGATCAGAAAGTTCAGCGCATTAAAGTTTCAGGAACATGCAGCATTTATTTTCTCCATTGTACTACTATCCGAGCTACTCTGGGAGCGGCTGTGATAGATGATCAGAGCAGATTCAAGGCTCCGATAAATGCTTTGGACAAATGGTATGTGATGTTGCATTACTAAAACAGACTTCCTGTATTCTGTATAAGTGCATTGTCACTGACCAACACCTTAGGTGGGGGTCCAAAGTTCGAAAATATTTTACTTTTTTTGGTCATCAGTCTACTGACTGGTTTGATGCGGCCCGCCACAAATTCCTTTCCTGTGCTAACCTCTTCATCTCAGAGTAGCACTTGCAACCTACGTCCTCAACTATTTGCTTGACGTATTCCAATCTCTGTCTTCCTCTACAGTTTTTGCCCTCTAGAGCTCCCTCTAGTACCATGGAAGTCATTCCCTCATGTCTTAACATATGTCCTATCATCCTGTCACTTCTCCTTATCAGTGTTTTCCACATATTCTTTTCCTCTCCGATTCTGCGTAGAACCTCCTCATTCCTTACCTTATCAGTCCACCTAATTTTCAACATTCGTCTATAGCACCACATCTCAAATGCTTCGATTCTCTTCTGTTCCGGTTTTCCCACAGTCCATGTTTCACTACCATACAATACTGTACTCCAGACGTACATCCTCAGAAATTTCTTCCTCAAATTAAGGCCGGTATTTGATATTAGTAGACTTCTCTTGGCCAGAAATGCCTTTTTTGCCATAGTGAGTCTGCTTTTGATGTCCTCCTTGCTCCGTCCGCCATTGGTTATTTTACTGCCTAGGTGCAGAATTCCTTAACTTCATTGACTTCGTGACCATCAATACTGATGTTAAGTTTCTCTCTGTTCTCATTTCTACTACTTCTCATTACCTTCGTTTTTCTCCGATTTACTCTCAAACCATACTGTGTACTCATTAGACTGTTCATTCCGTTCAGCAGATCATTTAATTCTTCTTCACTTTCACTCAGGATAGCAATGTCATCAGCGAATCGTATCATTGATATCCTTTCACCTTGTATTTTAATTCGACTCCTGAACCTTTTTTTTATTTCCATCATTGCTTCCTCGATGTACAGATTGAAGAGTAGGGGCGAAGGGCTACAGCCTTGTCTTACACCCTTCTTAATACGAGCACTTCGTTCTTGATCGTCCACTCCAATTATTCCCTCTTGGTTGTTGTACATATTGTATATGACCCGTCTCCCCCTATAGCTTACCCCTACTTTTTTTCAGAATCTCGAACAGCTTGCACCATTTTATATTGTCGAACGCTTTTTGCTGGTCGACAAAACCTATGAAAGTGTCTTGATTTTTCTTTAGCCTTGCTTCCATTATTAGCCGTAACGTCAGAATTGCCTCTCTCGTCCCTTTACTTTTCCTAAAGTCAAACTGATCGTCACCTAGCGCATTCTCAATTTTCTTTTCCATTCTTCTGTATATTATTCTTGTAAGCAGCTTCGATGCATGAGCTGTTAAGCTGATTGTGCGATAATTCTCGCACTTGTCAGCTCTTGCCGTCTTCGGAATTGTGTGGATGATGCTTTTCCGAAAGTCAGATGGTATATCGCCAGACTCATATATTCTACACACCAACGTGAATAGTCGTTTTGTTGCCACTTCCCCCAATGATTTTAGAAATTCTGATGGAATGTTATCTATCCCTTCTGCCTTATTTGACCGTAAGTCCTCCAAAACTTTTTTAAATTCCGATTCTAATACTGGATCCCCTATCTCTTCTAAATCGACTCCTGTTTCTTCTTCTATCACATCAGACAAATCTTCACCCTCATAGAGGCTCTCAATGTATTCTTTCCACCCATGTGCTCTCTCCTCCGCATTTAACAGCGGAATTCCCGTTGCACTCTTGATGTTACCACCGTTGCTTTTAATGTCACCAAAGGTTGTTTTGACTTTCCTGTATGCTGAGTCTGTCCATCCGACAATCATATCTATTTTGATGTCTTCACATTTTTCCTGCAGCCATTTCGTCTTAGCTTCCCTGGACTTTCTATTTATTTCATTCCTCAGCGACTTGTATTTCTGTATTCCTGATTTTCCCGGCACATGTTTGTACTTCCTCCTTTCATCAATCAACTGAAGTATTTCTTCTGTTACCCATGGTTTCTTCGCAGCTACATTCTTTGTACCTATGTTTTCCTTCCCAACTTCTGTGATGGCCCTTTTTAGAGATGTCCATTCCTCTTCAACTGTACTGCCTACTGCGCTATTCCTTATTGCTGTATCTATAGCGTTACAGAACTCCAAACGTATCTCGTCATTCCTTAGTACTTCCGTATCCCAATTCTTTGCGTATTGATTCTTCCTGACTAATGTCTTGAACTTCAGCGTACTCTTCATCACTACTATATTGTGATTGAGTCTATATCTGCTCCTGGGTACGCCTTACAATCCAGTATCTGATTTCAGGATCTCTGTCTGACCATGATGTAATCTAATTGAAATCTTCCCGTATCTCTCGGCCTTTTCCAAGTATACCCCCTCCTCTTGTGATTCTTGAACAGGGTATTCGCTATTACTAGCTGAAACTTGTTACAGAACTCAATTAGTCTTTCTCCTCTTTCATTCCTTGTCCCAAGCCCATATAACCTTTTCTTCTACTCCTTCCCCTACAACTGCGTTCCAGTCACCCATGACTATTAGATTTTCGTCCCCCTTTACATACTGCATTACCCTTTCAATATCCTCATGCACTTTCTCTATCTGTTCATCTTCAGCTTGCGACGTCGGCATGTATACCTGAACTATCGTTGTCGGTGTTGGTCTGCTGTCGATTCTGATTAGAACAACCCAGTCACTTAACTGTTCACAGTAACACACTGCATGGGGGCTTAATTAAATATGATTGAAAATATTTTTAGTTTTTAGTAGCTGTATGTCCGATTACGCTGTTTCGTAAACGGTTGGCCCTGACTAGTATTATTACGCTATCTGACTGCAAAGAACAACAACAAAGAATGAAATGAAAATTTTCGTTAACACAATTAATTAATTAAGTCCCCAGCAACTATGAAACCTACGAAACCAAAGCACAAGTATAACTGTTCTGTATGTGGAAGTATAACTCAACGCACATCTGGCACGGTTCTTCTTTAACAAGACAAGAATTTTTAAATACCAATTTTACTGACGTGATAAAAGGAAATTACAAATACTATAATTGCGTAATGAAAGCAGAATTACACTCTAATACAAGAACACAAGCCAGATGCTTTGTTGACTGAACCTGTAATGACGCATTATTTAGGACACTGAAATAAAAAGAAACGGAGTTGGTTACCTCATTTATATTTATGAAAATCACTCTAATTCTTACAATATATCTCACACCGTCTCTCTACTATCACATCTCAACCAGAACTCTCCAATATCACATCTCAGCAAGCACTGCCTACAAACACTCTCTGCTACGAGTTCTTAACAAGTACTGACTACCACGAGTTCTCGACAAGCACTTTGGAGGCGGCTTAATAATACTCTTTGGCGCAATCTCTGGTGCAGTGGCTCAGTGTAGCCACCTTTCATATGCCCCTCCTCCACAGGCCAGAATTTGATGGTATTTTTGCCAGCATTGGTGGTGAAAATACCACCAAATTCGTCCACAAAAATACAGACAAAACAAAAGATAATATTAATACCTAAATATCACATAATTAGTTAAAATTTTGGCTTTGCACTGACCTTTCAATAACCTAATATATGAAATACAGTAAGCAATACAACTTCTTTTCATACATGTGACTTTACATAAGAGTTCACACAATACACAAAAAATCAGTTTATACAAATGTTCACACAAAATGCTTTCAATGATTAGTTTATACAAAAGAAGACACCAACAGGTGACATCTTTTCAGTAGAAGCAGTCCATCAGTGGCACCCAGTAAAGTTTAGCAGGTACACCCAGCAACAAGTCACATTAGTTCAGTAGAAGCAATCCATCAGTGGTACCCAGCAATTTCGCAGGAGAGCTTCTGTAAAGTTTGGAAGGTAGGAGACGAGGTACTGGCAGAAGTAAAGCTGTGAGTACCGGGCGTGAGTCGTGCTTCGGTAGCTCAGTTGGGCAGTCTGCGTTCGGCAGGGCAGCAGTGCGCACCGCGCTCGGCCGTCCACGCCGCTGCGCGCGCGGAGTGTTTTGTTTACTTCCTCGTCACAGCGCTTCTCAGTCGAACAAGCTGTAATGGCCAACTCTTACAGGAAGAACACTCTTAAGTTCACCTTCTCAAACGAATACGCACGACCCAAAGCACTGGCCGTCGAACGCTTCCTACTCGAAGACGTGAAGATCCCGCGTGACGAACTCAT
Source organism: Schistocerca americana (assembly GCF_021461395.2). Taxonomy (NCBI): domain Eukaryota; kingdom Metazoa; phylum Arthropoda; class Insecta; order Orthoptera; family Acrididae; genus Schistocerca; species Schistocerca americana. Next base: position 618,265,923 of record NC_060120.1, read on the forward strand.
CGGCATACACCTATCGATCATTAGCAGCGTCGTTTATGTTAAGATGACTTCCGACGCTGCCTGCAACGAGATCATTCAAAGGACGCGACATGGACTAAAATTTCGGCACTCCGGCGGAAACGTCGGGCCTGTGGATGTCGACCTTGCAGGACTTGGCCTTCGGACGATCCGTGTATTCGAACTGCCTTTCGAGGTGGCTGAAGATGAAGTCATCGCGGCGCTAAGTCCGTTCGGAACAGTCCAGAGCCACGTAGCCGAGACATGGGCACAGTTTACGACGTATCCGGTGCTTAATGGTGTGAGACAAGTCCGAATCGATCTCAAACGGCACGTTCCATCATACATTTCTATCGGCGGCTGCCGTGCGGTAGTCATTTACGACGGACAACCTCGAACATGTTCCGGTTGTGGCCAAGAAGGCCACGTCCGTAATGAATGCCTGCAACGCCGCATCACACAACTAAGGCCCGACGATACGAACACCAACAGAACCGTGACCACCCTTCCAGTCACCTATGCGGCGACACTGCACGTCCAGCCCTCACAAGGCGCCGTTCACGAGCGTCTCTCTGGTCCGATACACCTGGAGGTGTCCCAGCACCTTGACACCGGCGATGCCGCCCGTGAACATGTCCAACAGCCGGGCACACCCACGCTAGAAGATCACAAGGATACCAATGAGAGTGTTCTGGAGAATGAAGACCGCATCATAGCACCCGCGGCTTTTGTACCGGAACGACGTGAATCTCTTCCTTCCTCAGACACCGAAACTCATTGCCGAAAGCAGAAGTCGCCCAAACGACGAAAAAAACGCCGCAAGACATCAGAATCGACCATTGAGCCCCCTCTGCAGGACGAAGAAATGCCACATTACTCCGACGGAGAACACGATAACACTTTCTCCTCTGCCACGGAGACGCGTCATCCACAAGACGGTGAACCGTCCGACAGAGATCGTGCGCAAGCCCCGCGCCCAGAAGCCATGGAACATAGCACGCCTGTTGTCACCGACGCCATTGAGCCGACTCGGCCAGCGCTGCCACCTCTCGCCGATGTCAAACCTGTTGGACACCTTTCATGGGCGGATGACACGGATTTCCCACCTCCATCTGATGCGGAAATGAGATCTGTTTCTCCGTTCGACCAAAACTAAAATGGGGGAAGTTTCTACGGCGAATCCTGCGACTTCTATGGACTTCCAGCATCCACAACAACAATCTTCACCAGCTACGACCCTATCAACAGCACGGATCTCCCATCAGGCGTACCGAATAGCTACTATCAATACTAATAATATCGGCTCCCATGCTAAACTTCAACTGCTCCGTGACACGCTAAGAGCAGCGGACATCGACATCGCCCTGTTACAAGAACTGAGGACAGCGACTTGGACTGGGTGTTATGGATATGAGACGTACGCCGCCCCTGCAGCTATGGAACACACAGGCGCAGCCATCCTCCTCCGAGAAGGAATTGCAGTTTCCGATGTCGCATACCTCCCAACAGCGCGAGGGGTGGCCATAACAGTTGAAGGACTCAAAATCATAAATCTCTACGCCCCATCGGGCACTGATAAACGGAGGGATCGCTCCCAGTTCTACGCAGAAGATATCACGCCTTTATTCCTCGGTCGATACGATCATCTCATCGTAGGTGGAGATTTCAACTGTGTTCTCGAGCGCACAGACCAATACCCCCATTTCACCACATGTCCCGAACTTCGCTTCCTCGTCCGCCGCCTTCGTCTCCTCGACACTTGGCGAGTGATACACGGCGACCGCCCGGGGTATACACACATCACGAGCCACTCCGCCAGCCGACTTGATAGAATATACATCTCTAACGCTCTAAAATCAGTACTCCTCGACGCGGAACGTTGGCCGTCTGCCTTTTCGGATCATGACATCTATATCTGTACCATGAACCTACGTCGACAATCTATATGGCGCAGTGCAGGACCCTGGAAACTCAATGTCGCGCTCCTGCGGGACCCTGAATGTCGACAACAGGTCACCGACACGTGGCACACCTGTGTTCAACGCATTATGCGTTACGAGACCACACTGCAGTGGTGGTTGCTGTGCGCCAAACCGGCCATCCGACGCACATTGACACACTATGGCAGAGCAAAAGCCAGGTGGAATCACCATACCACTGATTTCTACTATAGCGCTCTACGTGAACTCATGGATCATCCTCCATCCCCGGATCGCCTCAAAGAAGCTCAACGCATCAAGGCAAAGATTCTATCCTTGACCAGATGCCGTCTAGAGGGAGCCATTGTACGAGCCCGCAGCCAAGACAGGATTAATGGTGAAGAACCTTCTATGCATCATATTGTTCAAAATGTTCGTCGACGCCGACAGGCTTTAATGACAACTATAGACTTACCTGACGGACGACGGGTGACTTCGCAAGCTACCATTGCGGATGCATTCACAACGCACTATAGACTTTTCTATCAAGAAGTACCTGCCGGTGCAGAGGCCATTGCTGAGGTTGCCCATGAGACACTTGGTACTCTAAACGCAGCAGCTGCAACCCTCCTGACTGCTGAAGTGACCACCGACGACGTCCAGGGCGCTGTGGCCAAGGGGTCTCTGAATCGATCTCCCGGCCCGGACGGTTTACCTCTCGAATTTTACAGAACCTTCCAAGATTTGATGATGCCACGATGGAGGGACATGTACTGGGAACTTTTGTCCGGCGCGGCGAACCCGCCACCAATGTTCATGGAAGGCTTACTTGTACCAGTCCCGAAACCCGCAGGAGGAACACGACTCGACAGTTATCGGCCGATCACGTTACTCAATTCGGACTTCAAGATTTTCACACGCCTTCTGGCAGTGCGACTCAAACGTGTATTACGGGACATTGTCTCCCACGAACAAACATCCTTAGGCGGCGATCGTAATATACAGACGGCCCTCAGTGAATATCGAGATGTGATCGCTGTGGCAACACACTCGCGACTGCCAGGCGCTTTAATCTCCATCGACTTCAAACAAGCGTTTGACCGCGTCAATCATGCATTCCTCAACGCAGTGATGGACCGAATGGCAATACCCCCGACGTTCACGCAAGTGATTATGCGGCTCCTTCGTGGAGCAACGTCCAGACTTCTCGTCAACGGCAGACTTACAGAACCTATACGGATTGAACGCTCAGTACGGCAGGGTTGCCCTTTGTCGACGGTACTTTATGCCATTGCGATGGAACCACTCATTTGCGGATTACGGCGACGTTTGACAGGTATTCCACTCCGGGATCATATGTTCCGCTGCCAAGCTTACGCGGACGACTTGGCCCTCGTCGTACGTTCAGCGGCTGAAGTACAAGCTGCGATGCAGTGGATTACCCGTTACAGTGCAGGGTCAGGGAGCGCTATGAACGTGGCAAAATCATGCGCCATGAAGATCGGCCGCGGCCTTCCCGCAGACAGCGTAGCTCCATTTCAACTGGTAGACACCATTCGTTGTCTCGGATTGGTGTACACGCGAGACATTCGCCGCACCTCGGCGATCAATTTTCGTGCGCTGCTGCAACGCATCCGGGCCAACATACAAAATCACATACTACGCCCGCTGAATATGTGCCAGAGAGTCACGTTCGTCAATACCCATCTGGCAGCTCGGATACCCCATATAGCGCAGATTCTGCCCATCACTGCGACAATGGCGGCCAGGTTACAGGCGGCATTCGGCTATTTCATTTGTTCTGGACACATCTTCAAAGTCCAGTATGAAGCTCTCACCTTACCGAAGCGAGACGGTGGCCTCGATCTGGTTAATGTGAGAGCCAGGACAACGGCACTTTACACCAATACTATGCTCCGGTTAAGGAAAAGCCAAAATGCTAGTTTCACTGGAATGTTGACCACCGAGCTCGCGCCTGTTTCAAGACGCCCACCGACGTCTTTGGCACACATCCCACCTCCGATGTCACATATCGGCCGTTTCTTTTTGGAGTACAGCTACATATGCACCGAGCTCCCCAGGACCAGGAAGACGACCACTCGCGACATCTACCGCCTTCTCCGAAAGTCTCCACCCCGCAACCCCGTCGAAACACGTCACCCCCAGGTTTCATGGCCTACAGTTTGGAAAACGATCCACCAACCATATCACACCACTGACACCACCTCTATGTGGTACCTTCTCGTCAACGGCAAGTATACTACAAGACAGAAACTGCATCGCATCGCACTGGTGGACTCACCCCTGTGCCTCAAGTGCAATGTCGAAGATACAGATTTACATCGTTTTGAGTGTGGGCCAGCAGCAGCTGTCTGGACCCTCGTACAGAAGATTGTGGCTTTCTACCTCCGAGTACCACCACATCACGTTTCTCCCACTATGACGATATATCCCGACACGACCTACTTTCCATCGGCTAAGTGGCACGCCATCACATGGATCAGTGGCATGGCTGTCGACTACCTCTTCCGAGACGACATCGTCGATCCGGCGGACTTTTGGACACACCTCCAAGTGTATCACCACACCCTTCGCCGACATCGACACTATCGGGCCACTTTCGCGAACTATTTACAGAGCATTTTCACCAACCCGCCTCAAAGCTGGAATCTCAACGAACCGTGCCAGCCAAGGCTGGACGATCCCACGTTCCCCTTCAATGGTCAATGATAGAATGCATTTTGTTCTGCTGGCGCGCCAAAGTGGGGCATGGCGCGGAAAGTATTCCTATTTTATTTCAGTTCCCTTTCCTCCTCCTCTTCTAAGTTTTTTTTTCTCCTTACACTTGTTTATCCCTTTCACACATAGCTCTCTATCTGCAGCCTATTTGTTTTCTTTCTCTTGTGCTCCAAAAAAAAAAAAAAAAAAAAAATAAAAAAATAAATAAAAAAATAAAAAAAATAAAATAAAATAAAAAAAGAAATGCTGCTGATGGTGAGACTGTACACTCATTTATGTTACCAAAAAAACATACAAATACAAAAGAAGGCCGTTGCGGAAATATAGCTACCTTTTATGTTTTACGTTTTCAAAGGACATTGTGTTATTTATGAAGAACGTCGTCTTTTATTTTCATACCCAAGAGGTTTTTATTTGTTTTCTTATAAAAAAAAAAAAAAAAAAAAAAAAAAAAAAAAAAAAAAAAAAAAAAAAAAGAGTCCTGAACCGCGCTGCTGCTACGGTCGCTTACATTAAAAAAAAAAAAAAGTTGGTAAAGCACTTGCAAAAAAAAAAAAAAGTTGGTAGAGCACTTGCCCGCGAAAGGCAAAGTTCCGAGTTCGAGTCTCGGTCGGGCACACAGTTTTAATCTGCCAGGAAGTTTCAAAAAAAATATGCTCCTCACTTACTTTACCTCTTATCCACCAAAACTCCAATATTCATCAGCATCACATAATCTCAATACTTCAATAATACCTCTTACGTCGATACATATAAACCTTATCATCAATATTATTTACCTTACCTCTTGTCCACAAAAACTCCAATAATCATCAACTTCATATAATCCCAATACCTCAATAATACCTCTTCAATACGTCGATACATATAAACCTTATTGCCAATATCATTTCACTTCCAACACAACTCTTTCCTCTAGTCAGTCTCCTCGAACAAGTACAGATAAAATCCTAGTGCAAACTTCAGTTCATCCTCCCATACAATCTGAAGACACATTGTCAACACACAACCTCTGTGTAATCCGTCTGACTCAAATCTTCTACTCATTATGAATTATAAACAAAGAAATGCATACATGACCTCTAACAGACTTAGTTCGAATAACTCTCAGTAATGAAGTACAATTACGGAGTGTGAATGATCATAATATTTCACAGTGTGTACACCACTTCAAGAATTATGGCAAACAGAAGCAAACATGTGGAGTATCTCTTGTGTCAAGTGTCACTTCCTATTTCAATTGCTCACGAAAAATGCAGTGTAATGACTGTCAATGGTCTAAACCTAGTTTCGGTATGTCATGTCGTTAGCTTCCTTCCTATTAGCATAAATTTATACAGCTTCCATAAAACCTCAGCTCATGTGACTTCTATGAAGTTTCTTGTACTAATGTCGTTCGTCGAATTATAGCAGTTCATTTTCTTATCTTAAAAATATAAGGCACTGAGCGTGAGCAAAACAAGCAATAGCGAGTAAATATACCAGTAGAGAACAGAATGTCAACAACTGGATGCAGCACAATCCTTACAACGAGGCACTGCCAAGCGAACAATCTATAATTAATCCAATAGTGTGACCTAAACTCTCTGTTTGTACACAGTATATCAGCATTTCTATACACCAAATTAAAGAGTAGTTATGACAACAACAGATATGTATAAATATGCAATCCATACGCAAAGCAGTAAACATGTCATTAGCATCATATCAGCATAAGCAAATAAATGTTCATATGTCATCTTAATAAGTAAACATGAAGGCGCAAGCAGGTAAATCACAAAGTATAACTTACATACATATCAGCACAACTAATCAGGTGACAATTATAATTTAAATAAATAAGCACAGTAGGCACATAAAAAAAATATGACATCAGTGAAAAAGCAGTGCAGCCAAGCGATGCATAATATATACAAATAACAATCCTGTTCATTAATAAAACATTGACAAAAATCAGCAAATGTATGCAAGCACGTCGCTTCACACGTAAATTCATAGAACATGAAATTAGCACAAAGTATGAATCACGTAATCGCGAGCAGCAAATTACGTCTAAAGTACGTACCTAAGTGGAAATATGTTACCTGAAAAATAAACTCAATTAATAGTTACCTTTTTAGTTTATTAGTTTCTTCTTGGAAATTACATTATTTCTGAAATTTTCTCGATAGCAAGTCCTCTTAACGTCGGAGACACACAGAATTTATCTGAAGTTCTTAAATATTTTATAGAACCGTATCCTGAAAAATACTGAATGTTAATAACATAATTCGTCAAGTCACTCTAGCTTTATACTGAATTTAATCGGAGAAATTAAACTGTGTATTTGTTTACGGCTGTCAGTGCATTCGCACTGAGCGCTCGATCAGCTGTAGGCGCGTGACGTAGGAAGCAATTGTTCGCGGTAAACGACTGCCTTGTGCGGCTCGCAGACTTGACTGTTGCTTTGAGTATGTGCCGCCGCCAAAACACAGCGCGGTATCCTTGTATTCTCCGCATGTTTACATGTAGCTGTTAGTTTCTCACAAGTATGTCATTCCACAAAATTTTTTTAAAAGTATATCATTCCACAAAAATTTTTACGTTAGATGTATGATGTATTCCTTTAGAGCGTCGAGATTTAAGAGTTTCTACTTCGACAGTGTTATCATGAATAATTTTACGAATTCTATATGGACCGTTATAAAGCAGAAAAAAATTGCGACACAAGCCTTTTCCTTTGTGCGACAAACGATGAGACTTAATTAACACTTTTTGACCAACTGACAAGATTTTTGAACGACCAGGACGCTTAGCTGATATCTCTCTTCTAGCAGCCGCAGATGCAATATTTCGTAGAGCCAGGTTGACAACTTCAGAATGCCGCAGTTTCCGTGAAGGCGGAAAAGGAACGAATTCAGATATGCGATTTGTCGGTGCTTTGTTTTTTAATACCAGTATAGGCGGTAAAGAAGTTGAATCATTAGGGAGTTCATTCAGAATGTTTTGAAAAATATGAAGATACTGATCCCACGTTCTGTGATTCTGATGACAATAAAGACGACACAATTTATTGATTTCCTTCATCCATCTCTCTGTAGCGTTAGATTGAGGGTGAAAAAGTGAAATGAAAATTGGTTTAATTTTACGACGCCATAGAGTACGAAGCCAGATTTTAGAACGAAACTGTGATCCATTTTCTGATATAACCTTATCAACATGACCAACTTCTTTAGGAAAATGTTTGATGAAAGCGTTAGATACTGAACGAGCTGTTGCTTTGCGTAAAGGTGTAAGACACACATATTTTGACGTCAACTCCACTGCTACGAAAATGTACGCAAAACCATTAGTAGAACGAACCACTGGACCGAACAAATCGACTGCAGCCATCTCCTTTAATTTCGCTGGAATGATAGGAAACAACGGTGCTCTGTGCGAAACTGTTGGCGGCTTAGCCTTTTGACATAATTTGCATTTGGCCAGAACAGATCGAACACGTTTTTCCATATTACTGAAGTAGCAATTTTCCCGTAATTTACGAAAGCATTTTCTGGGACCAATGTGTGCATAACTGAAATGCGTATACCAAATCAGCTTATTAACCCACTCATCAGGAATACAAACTAACCAAACAGAGTTGTCGACCGATTTTCGTTTAAAAAGAATGTCATTGCGAACTGAATAGCATCTAGTTTCTCTGGATCAGGAAGAATACCTTCTGTAGAAATAATGTGACCGAGAAATTTCACCTGAGAACGACCAAATTCAGATTTTTCCAAGTTTACTGTAATGCCAACTCTTGCAAAGATACGTAACAATGAATCCAAAATTTTGTTGTGCTCACTCCAAGAATGTTTAGCAATAAGAATGTCGTCAACATATGAAGTAATATTATCACGAAGATAAACAGGTAAAATTTCGTTTAAGCTGCGAATGAATGCTGCTGAAGGTACAGTAAGTCCAAACAGTAATTTCCGAAATCACATTTGGGTAAATTAGTCATATCCGGTTATTGTTTACTTACTCACTAGATAGATTGATAGTCGAAGAGTTGTTTTTGACAGATGCAAAGAATAGTAAAAGAGTAGGCAGCGGTACAGAAAACTAAAAGAGAAATAGCACCAATACAGCTCGGGGCCCTATGCTCGCTACGGCACATATTCACTTAGAGTAGTGAATCCCCTGAGGACATTAATAGCCGCACATAATTTTCAGTATGTGACTTTGTGGCACATCTTGCGGAAGTGTGTACGTAAATTGATCTAACCATGAACATGGATGTATGTCATTCTTAGAATTGCGAAATATCTTAATCTTCGAACAGTTAAGAAGTGTTTATAGTCAAAGTTTTCGCCTCGTGGCGACAAAGACCTACCGCGTCTGCCCCAGTCCCAATGACAATTATTGTCAAGTTCGCGCGCCTGGCGCTCTCTTGTCGCATCCCGTAAATGAAATAAATTACTTTCTTCATACCCCTCTGCTATCTGTGATTCTAAGTTTCTTCTACTGTCCTTTCCTACTATTTCGCCTTCAATTTGTTTGACTTGCTTTCGTAATGCCTCAAATTCCCTTTTCACGCGTTCATTAAATTTTCCCTGATTTTCAACATGCTTATTTATGTTCTGATACTCTTCGGTTTCTGCAAATGGCAATGGTGCTGTATCATCTGAATCTCTGTCCCCACTTAAACTAAGACTTGTCAATTTATCTGAAATCTCCTCAACTCTTTCCAATAAATCACCAATTTGTTCTTTCTGTTTATTTACGTCTTCCGTAAGTGTCGCGACTCGGGTTTCAGTATTAACACATTTAGTAGTTAACTGTTCATACTGTTGTGTTAGGTTATTTAATCTGTCATTTGGGACGGATTCCTCGATTCTCTCAAATATTTCTTCCTTATCTTTTGCACGTTGTAAATTTAACTCTGAAAATTTCTGTACTATCACGCGATCTCTTTCTTCCTGCTCTCTATCCTGTTCCCTTTGTCTAATCTCTACTGCAATTAATCTATTATTGTGAGACTTCAAAATCGGTTGTACTTCTTCTCTGATTTCTTTCTTTAATTCATCTTTCATGTTTTTGAAGCATGTCCCTATTCGTGAGTCTAACCGTGTTTCCATTGTTTCCATCTCTGTTTCTAAACGTGTTGCCACTGTTTTTAATTCAGATCCCAAAGTTCCCATCTCTGTTTCAATTGTTCGAATCTCTGTTTTAAATTCAGATCCTAACCGAGTTTCCATTGATCCCATCCGTGTTTCCATTTGTGAGTCTAACCGTGTTGCCAAAGTCCCCATCTCTGTTTTTAATTCAGATCGTAACTGTGATCCCAAATTTAATATTGCACCCATCATCTGCTCCATATTAATTGGTTCAGAATTCTTTTCGCCCCTAACATTTCCCGCAAAACCAGTTTCCTTCGTCATAGCTGTAAAGCTATCTGTGTTCGATACTATTCCAGAATCTTCTATCGTTAATCTCGTATTCTGTGAATTTTCTGATTGAGAAAAATTTTGAAATGGTTCCGGACTATCTTCCCGACTTATTAAATTGTTTTCCACTTCATTATTCATCATACTGTTGTCCTGTGTTGGCGAGTTCGCCATGTCAACAATTTCGTCATTCTCACTATTCATCATTTTCGCCTTCTTCATCGATCGCGTAATCATTTACAAAATATACCAAACTTGTCACTATATGAAAATTACACACAATGACTCCTTATCTCCAACAATACTATTCACACGAGATGTTTCCCTCAAACACGATTAACGAACAATTGAAATAATTGCACTAGATTGTCAAACGCGTATACAAGACAACAAAATTAAATTATGAAATACCATTAGAAGAATGACAATTACCAAATCTACACATGCAATATAGACTACAATTACTAAACTACAAATTACTACAACAATACTACGGTCTACTATTTTTACAATCAGAAGATTCCAAGGGACGATTCGAAGCACGGTCGCCACGTGCATGGGGGCTTAATTAAATATGATTGAAAATATTTTTAGTTTTTAGTAGCTGTATGTCCGATTACGCTGTTCCGTAAACTGTTGGCCCTGACTAGTATTATTACGCTATCTGACTGCAAAGAACAACAACAAAGAATGAAATGAAAATTTTCGTTAACACAATTAATTAATTAAGTCCCCAGCAACTATGAAACCTACGAAACCAAAGCACAAGTATAACTGTTCTGTATGTGGAAGTATGACGCAACGCACATCTGGCACGGTTCTTCTTCAACAAGACAAGAATTTTTAAATACCAATTTTACTGACGTGATAAAAGGAAATTACAAATACTATAATTGCGTAATGAAAGCAGAATTACACTCTAATACAAGAACACAAGCCAGATGCTTTGTTGACTGAACCTGTAATGACGCATTATTTAGGACACTGAAATAAAAAGAAACGGAGTTGGTTACCTCATTTATATTTATGAAAATCACTCTAATTCTTACAATATATCTCACACCGTCTCTCTACTATCACATCTCAACCAGAACTCTCCAATATCACATCTCAGCAAGCACTGCCTACAAACACTCTCTGCTACGAGTTCTTAACAAGTACTGACTACCACGAGCTCTCGACAAGCACTGTGGAGGCGGCTTAATAATACTCTTTGGCGCAATCTCTGGCGCAGTGGCTCAGTGTAGCCACCTTTCAACACTCTCTGCCCTACCTTCCTATTCATAACGAATCCTACACCTGTTATACCATTTTCTGCTGCTGTTCATATTACTCGATACTCATCTGACCAGAAATCCTTGTCTTCCTTCCACTTCACTTCACTGACCCCTACTATATCTACATTGAGCCTTTGCATTTCCCTTTTCAGATTTTCTAGTTTCCCTACCACGTTCAAGCTTCTGACATTCCACGCCCCGACTCGTAGAACGTTATCCTTTCGTTGATTATTCAATATTTTTCTCATGGTAACCTCCCTCTTGGCAGTCCCCTCCCGGAGATCCGAATGGGGGACTATTCCGGAATCTTTTGCCAATGGAGAGATCATCATGACACTTCTTCAATTACAGGCCACATGTCCTGTGGATACACGTTACGTGTCTTTAATGCAGTGGTTTCCATTGCCTTCTGCATCCTCATGTCGTTGATCATTGCTGATTCTTCCGCCTTTAAGGGCAATTTCCCTGAACCTCTATCCGCTCCTCCGCCCTCTTTGACAAGGCCGTCGGCAGAATGAGGCTGACTTCTTATGCCGGAAGTCTTCGGCCGCCAATGCTGATTATTTATCAAAATTTAGGCAGTGGCGGGGATCGAACCCGGGACCGAAGCCGTTTTGATTATGAATCAAAGGCGCTACCCCTAGACCTAGTATTTTACTAGAATACTAAATTCTTAGGGCCGTAGTCATTCCCATATTTGGGACAAACCAGACACACTACGCGCGTCGAAGAAGTCCTAAATAGTCCACGAACAATACATCCATCGGTCTCTCTCCCCGCGACAAGAATACAACAAACCATGGCGAGCATTGGGGACTGACATCGTTGACACATCTCTGACACTGCTCGACAAAATTTCTGACATCAAAATTGAGAGATGGCCTCGTCGTGTGTTCATTGATTTTCGCACTGGTATTAAAGGTCCCTAAATGATGTCCTCACAGGCAATAATAAAAGTGTTTAAACAAGACTGGAAGTTTTAAGAAGAGATCTTTTTAACTTGCCATTGTAGTGGGTACTGTGACATAGGAAGCCTTTTTTTAAGCTGATACCATGCTATCTTCTTCCCACTACAGAGATAATGTTAATCTCACGGTATGTTGATAATTTTTTCTTTTGGACCTTGTAAATACAACTGAATGAAGCACAATTTTGGCGCCATAAGTTTTTTTGCCCACACTCTTTGCAAGGCATATTCAGTGGCCTGGAATGTGTACATATTTTGTTTACATTACTGAGTTTACATTTGGAACCATGTGTATATAGATTATGAACTGTTCTGGCAGTTTCGTTTTTTAATTATGTAGTGATAATTTAGAGTTCTGCTTCTAGGTTTTGTGGATGTTATTCTACATGTTGTACTTTTGCTCCATTTTATCGCTGTTCTTCTTCTTATAATTGTCATTTGGAATTCTGTTTTCCAGATTTCACAGCTCTAGGAACTGAACACTTGTTTTGATGTTGCGTTTTGGTAGGTGTTGCCAACTGTCGAATATTATCGCCAAAGATCGAATTTTATTGTGAACTACTGAACGTATTTTTGTGCTGTTTTGGGTATGAAATGGTATATATATAATCTCCTAATCGTATAAAAACAAATGCCGTTTCACACACATATACAGGAGCACACTATGTCCCGTACGTCTATCACAGGAGGGGTGAGACATATACATTACATATGTTAAATACCTCATGAAAATGCTTTCTCAGAATCGCAGATAGTGCCCATAATGGACCTAAAGTTGCTTCACAATTCACTTCGAAACGTACAAACGAACTGACAGCGTAACAAAACAGTGGCAGCGGCAGGATGGTCAGAAGCAGTCTGAAAAGCGTGTGCGGATGTTGCACGGTATGTGTTAAGAAAAAATTCGATTCATTGCATGGTTTCAATTTAATTAGCACTCAAGTTAACCAATCAGGTCGCCCCACTCACAACTTCGAGCAAGGATAGAGTTGCCAAACGTATTCTCCGTTTGGTTTCTTCAGCTAGCTTAAATTTATCACTTCCGAGAAAGGAAGAGTTTAGCTGGTAATGAGCATTTCAACAAGTGGTAACTCATGAACCCACATATTTGTGTGCATTACCACATTGTAAAGCGTGGAAGTTCTCAAATTTGCTTGCGCAACGGCCTGATTGGCTAACGTTAATCCTAATTAAATCGGAAACGACATAACGTATCGAGTTTCTTTCTTAACAGATTACTTCTTAGCTCAACCAACCCTGCAACACCATTACTATCGTCTCAGGTTGTTTCTGACCAATGTTTATAATGGCCATTACGCTGCTATACGCTCAACAGAGATTTATTGTTATTATTATTATGGGTAGTAGTAGTAGTAGTAGTAGTAGTAGTAGTAGTAGTTGTTGTTGTTGTTGTTGTAATAATAGCAGTGGCCAGTCACAAAGCATTGACAGCTTGTAATCTCACAAATATCATTTGTCTGTAGTCATTTTAAGAATGAAAGAACTAAAAAAAAAAAAGATCCGTTTTTATCAGTAAAAATTAATTCCCAAAAATCAAGATTCATTCTCCGTATAACAGTTGTAATTTCAACAACTGGACTGATTTCAAGAGCAACATTAATTTCACTGTGCTAAGGACTTAAGTTAATCAAAATAATAGCCTCCAAAGTGTTGGTGATGGTGAGAGTGGGAGGGGGGGGGGGGGTGCGGGATGATTTAGTAGCTAATATCACTTTGCAGTCAGGTGTAACGGTCTCGGCGAGTTTCGGAACCACTACTCTGATGTGGGACGTGGGAAAACGCTTAAAGCCACATCCAGGCTGGCCAGCACCCTAGCTGTCGTCGTAGATCCGCCGGATGTACTGGATCCGGGGATGGTGCACCCCCGGCACCTCCCCCCGCTGAATCTCGGCAGCGTCGTGCTAGAAAGTGCGGCTAGCCCGGTGGGTCTCCTATTTTCTTCCTCACTGTTCATTGTTCACGTTTCTCCTCCTTAACTACGTTCCAGGGAAATACTTTCCGAAAATAGTTTATAACATTTAAATTTATCTTCACTGTTAAAATATTTCTATTTTAAAGAAATGCTCTTCTTGCTGTCACCCTGTTTTCTTACAAGGCAGCGCAGTGTTGTTGCCGCTGTCGTTTCATCTTGGCGCGTACTTTTTGACACTCCTGAAGATTGAGAGCGGGGGAATTGGCACTTAGCGTCTGCAACGAGAGGCGGAATATTGGCGCTATGCGGAGAGACTAATTACGGTTGGCTGTTGGCGCGCCGCCAGCGCCGCGGTGGCTGGCCGACTCATTACTGCGGCCGCGCTGACAGCCGCGTCCCGCCCTTCTTAACGAGAGCGGCGGGCGGCGGGCGCACTCCGCGGCTGCCCGGCGCCCACCTCCTCAGGTTGAAGGCCGGGGGCACAGACCACGGTAAACAGCCTCAAGTGTCTATTTGGTGAATCATTTTGAAGGGTGTTGCACCAAGTGTGCCGCAGAATGGCACAATAACGTAAAAATTCGTATCCAGCAAACATGGTCCCATTCGGAAGAGCTCCAGAAGTAGCGTCTGAGAAGTCATCATCTTTGAATACTGGAGCTTGTAGGCTGATGTCACCGAGACCACCCACCCAAAATACGCAGCCTGACAAAAGAAAAATAAATAAATAAATAAAAATAAGAAAAGAAATACCCACCAAGGTAGGAAGAAACGAAATGAAAAGTCCCAAATTCGGAGGGCACGTGGTGCCTGAAAAGCAAGTTAGCAGTGGCGTTTACGACTTCGTACACAATGGTAAGGAGAGGTGGCTGCAGAATGCTACAGCAACAGTCATCGTAGGAAAGCTGCAAAGAAACAGAAATGATTAGCAAAAAAGACAACACTACAGTCAGAAGATTTAATTAACTTCTATTTCTGCAAGTGTACGTAGAAACGTTACGAGTAATGCAGTATGAAACAGAGTACAGCTCATACTACAGCAAGAAGGGTGACGTTCTCTGAACTAAAAAATAGTTCAAATGGCTCTGAGCACTATGGGACTTAACATCTGAGGTCATCAGTCTTCTAGACTTAGAAACTACTTAAACCCAACTAAACTAAGGACATCACACACATCCATGCCCGAGGCAGGATTCGAACCTGTGACCAAAGCAGGCGTGAAGTAAAGCACGATCAAAGCTTGACTAAGTGTCGTCTGCACAGCGTCACGTAGTGAAGAGCTCCAAGTGCTGGTGGGTCGTGTGGCTGCCGCCGCCCGTCCCATACCGCGGTGGCAGAGGGCGCTTGTGGTACGGAGCACCTGGAGGCGTGGCTCAGCGGGCGCTCCTCATTGGGTCCGACACATCACGCATGGCCGCTGTCAGCGTCTGACAGAAACTTGCAATTCCGTTGCCGACTTTGAGACTTTGGGAAATTGACATCAATGCGTGATACCACATGGGAATGTGAGTAGTAAGATGCTACGGCACAAACACGTATTACTTCACCCAGAAGAGATAAATTTTTAAGCAATCTGTTAATATGAATTTATTTCAACACCTATCTGAATTTGTGCACCCCAAATGAATGCAAGAAAATTAACAATATTTGAACAGTTTTCAGTTTGAAATCGTGATGTAGCGCATATCCTCTGTCTCTAAATAAATTCAGTGAACCACAGTAGGATTCAGGTGCTGCTAGAACAGCAGAAAAAATTCAGTTAAACATGTTTCATTATCATACGTCAAGCATCGAAATCCTTGAGCTAACACTAGAATTAAAACCTGAAAGCACAGCAGATCAAAGGAGGTAACTATAAAAGAGGTAACTATAAAAGAATATGAAGTATAAACTTTACCTAAATCAGAGAAATATTACTTGAAGTCTGATAAAAAGGCAACGCTTATCTCACTAAAATAGATAAAAAAGATATTAATTAGAATGCATGTTGTAACCAAGAAACAATGTAGCAATGAACGCTGTGGTAACCCAGGTTATTACTATAAAAGAACGCATAACTAAAATTTAACTAACGAGCTACGAGACAGGTGCCTTGTAGCGCGCATTCCGCTTATCTCCAACCACAGCCATTTGCGACTACAGTGGTGTTAAGTAAGATTCATTGCAGGGCAGGATGCAGGTCTGTTGTGTTTTCTCATGAAGGGTGGTTCTGCGTCAGTGACAGTGATGGCCGTGTGTTGGTTAGAAAGAGGCCAGTTAAGAGCCTGCAACCAACCTAGCTGCTTGCTAGACACACTATACATACACCTTGAGTTATAATATAGGCTGCGATTTCGTAAGACAGCAGGAGCGCTCTCGTGATTATGACACGCACCCTCACTGCAAATTTGTACGTCAGCCATGTGGTTCGACCTGTTTTGCTGCCATTCATGAACAGCATTCCTATGGTGTTTCCGATCTGTATAGCACTTTCCCACATATCTCTGTTGTAACCAAACAAGCTCATTAGTATGTCAACATGTTATCTCTGCCTGTTCGATCACCACATCTACCTCCAATCGAGCACATGTGGGACATCGTCGGACGAAAACTCCAGCGTCGTTCACAACCAGCATTGACCATTCATGTATTTACAGAAAAAGTGCGAGAGATATGGAACTCCATCCCACAGCCTGACGGTAACTGTCAACACAGTGTACGCACGTTTGCGCGCTTGCAATGAACATCTGGCGGTTACACCGGTAATTAATCTACCAGCATTCCACATTTATATCGCGTTTCCATTAACCTGTGATTTTGTAATGTTAATCACTTAAATATGTTGCCTGTACAAAGTATTCCCATGAATTCATTAGTCTATGTTATTTTTTTTGTGTTTCAGTTTTTTCCGCCAGTGTATATCATGTACTAAGAAGTACAAAAGTTAGTCATAAAGTTTTAATTAGCTCCTGGAAAAATTTGAGCTTTGGCCATGAAAGTTAGTGGTGGTGTTTACTCTTTCACTATTCGTTACTCTGCAATGTGACAAATTTTACCGAACGATGGTTGACTTGGCGGAGACCTCAGCCGCGTATCCAAGGGTTCAAGGAGGTTGGGTCATGAGAATCAAGACAAGCCCCTCCCCATCACTCTACCATAAGCACATTTCGCTGTACTAAAGTAGCACGAAAATAGTCTAAAATCACAGAGAATGCTAGAAAATTGCTTTTCAATTGCTCATTTAAAGACTTACTCACATGGCTCTGACTGGGTACAGGTGTCAATTCGCAGGATGGCCATACCTGCTGTCAACAGTTAATCACAGAAAGGTGGAACGATAGGAAATTGAGTTGGTCTTGACAGAAGAGGGAAGCCCCTCCGTTAAGAGAGAAAGGAGACACTGACTTCCCTGACGTTGGTTGGAAACGACTGGAAGAAACAGCATTCCTCTCTTTTATACGCTCGTACAGCCATAGTCTGCGCACTTCTGTTCGCAGTCTCAGTGCTGACGGAAATAATGATAATGGTGAGTGCACACTCCGATATCACTTTGTGTAAATAATTATTCTTGTAAGTTATACTATAGCGTTTTACTAAGCATTAATTTAAGTGAGTTATTATACTGAAATATATGTAGATATCTTATTAAATCCTAGCAGACTGTGGAACGTTAAATGTGGATTTGGCAAAAAATCACGACGCACAAAGCGAAGATTCACTTTTTCCAAACCCCTCATAGTTTCTCATTTCGACTCATAAGTTTGAAATTCGGCTCAAAGATGCCTTCAGCCTTCCACTGCAATCATGCCATAGCGTGGCGCCTTACTACTTCATCCTCGGTCTCGGCGAAGCTTCAAAAAGCAAGGTTTCGACACATGCGAAAACAGGCCGTCGCTCAGAACTTCATATGAGGTTTAAGGTGGGTTAATATTGTGGAATTGGCGCCAAATTTCACCAAAATTCTGTCCAACGCGACGGTGGATGGGTCCCTCTTACTCACAGTTCTCTCCTCCTTTTGACGCCTCTGCGTTGGGTCTCAGAACCTTGGCAACTAACGTTTAAATCACGCTGTTTTCTTGTGGATGGCCGATGAAAATATTTCAGTTAAACTATTGGTCAGAATCGACACGAAAAGGTCTCGAGGGTGACATGAAATGTGACAATGAAACCATCCCTCTCCTTAGGTCAGTGATTCCCACACATTTTGCTGTCGAAAACTATAGGTAGCAGCACGATGAAAACAGCTCATATGAACTTCTGAGCTCTGGACTCTTTTCTTCGCTCGTGTTGACACCTTGCTGTCTGCAGGTTCGTCGAGCCTGAGGGAGACGTCTCAGGGAGGAAAGCTGGAGGTACTTTTGAGAAAAATTTCAAACTTACGCGTCGCAGTGGGAGACAATTATGGGATTTCCAGTAAGTGAGCCTTTAATCGTGTTGCCGTGTTGCGCAGTATAGATTTGGAGTGGGGAGGGAGAGGCGAGGAAAAAATGGGATACTGCCCCGATCCTTGCACCCTTTCCTAACAACCCTAACTTTGAGCCACGCCTGGGCGACTGCTGCTGCAGAAGAATGAGTTTTGACCCAGAAAACCATCTCGTCGTTGTTCTGGACGTGGTTTCTTCATGCGTCGAAAGAGGAAGAAGCTGTCAAGTAAGGAGAACACAAGGGTAGGGAGGCAAAATTTGATAGCCCAATGAAGTAGTTTGTTTGATTGTGTCCTGTTCAGAAGAGGGTCGGGTGATGTGAAAGAAACAAACAGCCTTGAACAGCTTCCCGCGACACTCCGTACTGACAGCCTCACGTCAACTCTTGAGGAAACTCCGGTCGTATCTTCCTTTGGTATTTTGTGCCTTGCGAGTATAATCGGTTAGCACTATATGAAGGCATTACCTCCCTATACAGAAGCCTCACTATTGCATTGCATGTTTATTGTTGGGTATTATCTTTCTTCAGCTTGCTTTGCTAATTTGTCTGGGAGTCGTAGATATACGCCCAGCACTTGGTGGTGCTTACCCAGCTCCCGGCTAGAGAAGCCTTCTGGATTGGATTGACACTGTTGCAACATTTCCGATGCTGCCTCGATTCGGTGGGCGTTTTAAGTCGTTGTGAGCAGTCGCGGAATCCATAAGGAAGCACTCTGAGCAATACTGAAAATATCACGCAGGATGTTGAAAATTGGTCTGTGACTGATTCTTACTTTTGCCACGATTGGGACACCATGATGTTCGAGCACCAGGGCATCTACATCTCTTGCAATTCCCGTTCTTAGCAAACAGATGGTCCGGCCCTTTCATTCATCGTCACTCTACCTGTCTGACAACACCAAAAGCATCTGCACTGCCTACTAACTGATGAGTCAAGCGATGACGCCTTGTTGCCGTACACTTCCACAGACTCAGCGTTTTTCTTTTTCCTTTTTTTGTGTAGTGGCCTGCTACGATACCGTGGACCGACGATTTCGATATATAATAGAACTGCAGACATGTACCTGCTGAAATGTATGATCTTTTCAATGGTGCCTACGGGTAGGATACACGGATCCAAGTGTGGAAAGTCACTGGGCCGAACTAACCAAATACGATGAAAGAATTTTATTTACTAACAATAAATCCACAACACACGTTGGTACATTGAGCACAGAACCAAACAGTATCAATCGATATTTTATAGTTAAAATATTCATTACAACAAAGGCCACCGGCCCCCGAAATTTTACCACAAAAAAAAAAAAAAAAAAAAACCTGCTGTAAGGCTACGATTTACAAACCAGACACGTCTTACGCATTCACTGCATTATATTAAAAAAAAGGTTCTGAACACCAGCCAAACGGTCTTAAAATCTTTTCGTCCCGGGAAAGAAACCACAAGTTACTTAGCCACTTTTAATGCGGGTGGTGCATACAGATGTTTACAAGGAGGTGTAGTTCGTTTATTGACACTACTTGAATACAGCAAAAGGCTTATAAAAATTTACAGGAAACAAAAGAGATCGTCACGTATTACTGAATTATTTGAATTTAGTTGAGAAACGGTTGATATGCCACTTTATGTAATGTTCAACAACGATAGCGCACTGTCAATAGCGGTAAGTTACGTTAACTAAACCCGGTCAGGTTTTACTAAACTGACTATAGACTTCATAATTTAAATAGAATCAAGGAATTAAAAAAATCTCACAGCAATCTGTTACTGAAACACTACACTCAAAACAGGACCTGAAGATAAAATTTTTGGTTTAAAATCATTTCTATTTTAGCAAACTTTTAACAACTGGCAAAGCAAACTGTTTTACCGGAACATATATATGCAATACCAGCGCCTGACTAGGGCGTCTGACGGATACAGTAAGTTCAGGAACAGCATCTGATACAAAATCCACTGGTCCACAAAGGTTTCTTGCTAGCTTGACACACAAGTCACAGTTAAGTAGTCTACAGCAGAAGGAACAACTAGAGAGGGAAACACTCGCCGTCAAATGGGAAAGCAATTGTGCATGTATCAAAAGCTGCACCATTGTGTCAGTTTACTGTACATGAACTTGCAAGTAACTGGCTCGTTGATAAACTGCTCACAGCTGACTGCGGAATGATAAACCTTTAGGAGAAAACGGGGCTATCTTGGCCTGCTCACAGTACATTCCAAGCGTGACAGGGCGTATATATACATTTCAGTATTCACAGTATACGAGCCTGGTACATTAGCAGAGTAGATATTAACAGGTAATTCCACAATGCAGTAGCAAGGGTCAAAGAGTCTAAGTCAGGATTTCAGTTAAAGAATAACCTTTCACGGACAGCCGCTACTAAGCTGAACACGATCAATAAATCTTTTATCTGAGCTCAGTTTAAAACAGTTAGATTCGGAATTTAACCATTTATCTGAAGAGACTGAGAGAATGAAGGCAACCACCACGGCTTCGCGGCACGATTCTGTACTTGCTCCGACGTACCACTACCTTGCAACCAGCGCCTCCCGTGAACTCGTGACCGCCTCTCGCCGGTTCCAGACTGTTAGCCTCGCTGTCTATCCATACCTGCCAACGTCAACAAGGGCGTGGAAACGTTCACGTGGGCACGGCTGCTCCCAGACTTCCTTGCCCGACGTACTGTAAGAGACAACTTCCTCCCTTTCGCACCCGCGCACCGCCTTCAAATCGTCTCCTGCAGTGGCACACTCCGTCTCGCCACACCAGCAGGAAACGCGTGTGCCGCGCCAGTCATGTTGGATGGCGTCGTATGGATACGGACGAGAAAACAGAAATTTCTTACGTACCTAACTTACTTCCATTGAGGTTATAGTTAATAGTTGGCCGATGTGGGCGAGCGGTTCTAGGCACTTCAGTCTGGAACTGCGCGGCCGCTACAGTTGCAAGTTCGCATCCTGCCTCGGGCATGGATGTGTGTTGTGTCCTTAGGTTAGTTAGGTTTAAGTAGTTCTAAGTTCTAGGGGACTGGTGAGCTCAGATGTTAAGTCCCATAGTCCTCAGAGCCATTTGAAACATTTTTTGATAGTTAATACATTGTGTACAACCATTGTATGTACAGTTGTGGTTTTTACATTTACACCTGCCAAATTATGACACCGAGCTCTTTTAATGAAGCTCCGAAGACAACTTTCACAAAATGCGTGCATCAAATAGTAACATGATAAGGGCGCATATGCCGCTGTCCTTCCATAAGGGAAAAAGGTTCGACAAATGTATGCCCTACTAAAACATCTGTAAAAAATTCCTTAATTCAGCTGTGTTTCATGTCTCTATTAGAATGACTGCCATATCAAGTGTTCAAAACGCTGAATACGGGCACATAGTATAAGAACCACACTGCACGTAGCATTTCATTTTGATGTGTTGCGGCACAGCGTTTTATTTTCACAAAGACGAGAATACAGATGTATTAAGTGTAGTCATTGTGCAGGCCATTTCGTGTTTCGCGAATCACTTATTCAACGATCTCCAAATGTTCTGTTAAGAAGGTCAGTAACTATCTGTGAGTAAATGGTAGCATATGCGCCATGTTTGTTGCACACGGATTGTGCTGTGGGCAGTGTGATGTGTTCCAACAACTGCGGTAGTATATCTGTTAGAAACTATAGACACTTTGGCTGTTTAGATGCCTGTCAACGCAACATTGATATACGTGAATCTTGAAAAGCCAACTGCATGTTGATGAAACCAAGACTTACTCTGTCCACCTCTCTGAAACAGTGCAAATGTTCAATTGATGTGGCATGCATATGGCGAAGACTGGATTGTCTATTTTATATAAATGATGCTTCACCCCTAAAAAAAAATCTTGCACCGAAACGCCTCACCACTTTGCAGTTTGAGTAGACACATTCAGGGAACTAACCAACTTTGAAAATCATTTCCATGAAGCTATTTATGAACAGACATCTGGAGCGGATGAAATGTATAGGGCCATAGACTCATGGACTTCAAGCGCATATGGAAATGCAAAAAACCGTATCTGCGTTGGTCTGTATTTAAAATTTGTTATAGTATTTTGACGTTTGTGAGACCTCTCCTCCAAACTGTGAGGCGTTGGTGTGCGGTGCTGTTGTCTTGTTACTATTTGATCACGTTCCATTTATGTATGGCACTGAAGTAACCTTCAAAGACATTTTCCAGTACCAAAGACAAACTATGGAGTTCCATTTATAAAAAGAAAGAAAAAATCTTTTACATGTTAATTCGACATCTGTGAACAATAGCAATTGCTTGGGTCCATATGAACAATTTCCCTATTTACCCATATACAGGGTGCTCCATTGATCGTGACCGGGCCAAATATCTCACGAAATAAGCGTCAAACGAAAAAACAACAAAGAACGAAACTTGTCTTGTTTGAGGGGCTAAACCTGATGACGCTATGGTTGGCCCGCCAGATGGAGCTGCCATAGGTCACACGGATATCAACTGCGTTTTTTTAAAATAGGAACCCCCATTTTTATTACATATTCGTGTAGTACCTAAGAAATATGAATGTTTTAGTTGGACCACTTTTTTCGCTTTGTGATAGATGGCGCTGTAATAGTCACAAACATATGGCTCACAATTTTAGTCGGACAGTTGGTAACAGGTAGGTTTTTTAAGTTAAAATACAGAACGTAGGTACGTTTGAACATTTTATTTCGGTTGTTCCAATGTGATACATGTACCTTAGTGAACTTATCATTTCTGACAACGCATGCTGTTACAGCGTGATTACCTGTAAATACCACATTAATGCAATAAATGCTCAAAATGATGTCCGTCAACCTCAATGCATTTGGCAATACGTGTAACGACATTTCTCTCAACAGCGAGTCGTTTGCCTTCCGTAATGTTCGCACATGCATTGACACTGCGCTGACGCCTATTGTCAGGGGTTGTCGGTGGATCAAGATAGCAAATATCCTTCAACTTTCCCCACAGAAAGAAATCAGGGGACGGCAGATCTGGTGAACGTGCGGGCCATGGTATGGTGCTTCAACGACCAATCCACCTGTCATGAAATATGCTATTCAATACCGCTTCAACCGTACGCGAGCTATGTGCTGGACATCCATCATGTTGGAAGTACGTCGCCATTCTGTCATGCAGTGAAACATCTTGTAGTAACATCGGTAGAACATTACGTACGAAATCTGCATACATTGCACCATTTAGATTGCCATCCATAAAATGGGGGCAAATTGTCCTTCGTCCCATAATGCCGCACCATACATTAACCCGCGAAGGTCACTGATGTTCCACTTGTCGCAGCCATCGTGGATTTTCCGTTGACCAATAGTGCATATTATGCCAGTTTACGTTACATCTGTTGGTGAATGACGCTTCGTCGCTAAATAGAACGCGTGCAAAAAATCTGTCATCGTCACGTAATTTCTCTTGTGCCCAGTGGCAGAACTGTACACGACGTTCAAAGTCGTCTCCATGCAATTCCTGGTGCATAGAAATATGGTACGGGTGCAGTCGATGTTGATGTAGCATTCAACATCGACGTTTTTGAGATTCCCGATTCTCGCGCAATTTGTCTGCTGCTAATGTGCGGATTAGCAGTGACAGCTGCTAAAACGCCTACTTGGGCATCATCATTTGTTGTAGGTCGCGGTTGGCGTTTCACATGTGGCTGAACACTTTCTGTTTCCATAAAGAACGTAACTATCCGGCGAACGGTACGGTTCAAAAAATGGTTCAAATGGCTCTGAGTACTATGGGACTTAACACCTATGGTCATCAGTCCCCTAGAACTTAGAACTACTTAAACCTAACTAACCTAAGGACAGCACACAACACCGTCATCACGATGCAGAGAACGGTCCGGACACTTGGATGATGTAGTCCAGGATACCGAGCAGCACACATGGCACACGCCCGTTGGGCATTTTGATCACAATAGCCATACATCAACATTATATAGACATTTTCCGCAATTGGTAAATGGACCATTTTAACACAGGTAATGTATCACGAAGCAAATACCGTCCGCACTGGTGGAATGTTACGTGATACCACGTGACTTATACGTTTGTAACTATTACAGCGCCGTGTATCACAAAGCGAAAAAAGTGGTCCAACTAAAACATTCGTATTTCTTTACGTACTACACGGATATGTAATAAAAATGGGGGTGCCTATTTAAAAAAACGGAGTTGATATCCGTTTGACCTATGGCAGCGCCATCTAGCGGGCCAACCATAGCGCCATCTGGTTTCCCCCTTCAAGCTATACAAGTTTCATTGTTTGTAGTTTTTTCGTTTAACGCTTATTTCGTGAGATATTTGGTCCGGTCACTATCAATGGACCACCCTGTATATTTATTTGTTAGGGATCTATTGTAACTGGCCTATCTTAGCTGCCTCGTCCTGTAAACAGTTGAACGAATGTGGAAATTAAAAGTAGTACACAAAACATCGAGCGTTGTTTGATCCTAGACGATGCAGTGACTGACATCAACGTTTTCTGACTATCGTGCCGCGTCGTAGTATAGAAAAACTAT
This sequence comes from Schistocerca americana, assembly GCF_021461395.2. Taxonomy (NCBI): domain Eukaryota; kingdom Metazoa; phylum Arthropoda; class Insecta; order Orthoptera; family Acrididae; genus Schistocerca; species Schistocerca americana. The sequence goes on from NC_060120.1 coordinate 618,291,124, forward strand.
TCGTTCCAGCCACGGTTACGGGGGCCTTACGATACGCATATGGCTGTTACATCAAGTGACTTTGGCCATGGAATTATAGATACAGTGATTGTACGACACTCTCAATCTAATACTGAGGCATGATAGGATCTCTCAAATAGAGCAACGTTGTCAATGAAGAACGAATATCTCGGTTAGAGTTGAATCCGTAACGACAGAAATCCCTCATGTATATTTTTTTTTTGGAAAATGAGATAATTTCTGATTTATATCATTGAAGGCAGCGACACTGTGATAGAAATATCTCACGTCCATCTAACAGTTTCCATTTTATCAGATGGTAAATTTCACTGTTTTATTCAGAAACTCATCATGTCCAGTCACATGAGACATTTCTGCACTTAATGAGCGATATTTTGTTTCATTGGTAGTTTAGTTTGTTTTCTAAGGTTGTTGTAGCTGACTGTTAAACAGCTGACAGCCAACAACATGCATAAACGTCATATGACTGTAGTGCAACTAATATTATATTCAATTTTCATTGCATTATTACACGTTTTAACTATTACTCCTACACATTTATAAAACGAATGATGTAGAAGCACCAAGAAAGAAATGGAAAGGCGTTCGCAGCAGACGTAAATATGATATGCACAAACTACAAGGTGAAGGACATTCTGTGCATGGCTCATGGTTTACAATGCAACACATATTGTACACTATTTTGCTACGGATACATTAATAAATCGCGCTAATACGCCTTTTGTTGCAATTCATTTTATGCAGAAACCCTCAAGTCCACACTTTTGAGCAGAAGCCTCTTGTGATCAATAGTTATACGTTAGAATTTCGGTTCCTATAATAACTATATGCAACCTATCGGTTCTAGAATAACATAGTGTGTAGCAGAAAATGTTAATTTTTCTCAAGAACTTTCAATCAATAGTTCTTCCGATACGTTTTTGCTTCTCCTGAAGAGCTTGTGGTACTGAGCATAAGGGGTTTCTGATTTTACCAATTCAATTGTAGTCCGGAACAGTTTATTTTTACCCAAATCACCACCGTCAACAGTATGCAATGAGCCTTTCATGACTGTTATGGCGTCGGACACTACTGACAAGATGAACAACACCACGCACACGCTGAGTTCCCATCACCGTCGTTCCACTGTTCCACAATATTACACCCCAACAGGCGGAAGCAAACACCTGCAGCTACAGGCAGCGCCGGCGGGTGGGGAGCTTGCATCCCCGACTGAGGCAAACGCTCCCGGGGGAGCCAGTGTCTGCCAGGGAGCCACAAACTCCGTGGCCGGGCGCGCTGGCTGGGCACGGCTGGAATCTTTACAGCACGCACGCGGGCGCGGCAACTCGGCGCTGATTAAATCTGGCGAAACTTGGGGAGAGCTAAAACTTGCGCGCGCTCGGTCAACAGCGTGCGCGCGCAAACAAACGCAGGCCGGTCGAGGCGTTAAACTGCGCAAATGCGGCGCTGATCAAAGCGGCGTCGGCAAACAAGAGCCCGCAAGTTTTTGATTTCCTCCAGAGTTCTCCCTCGTGACGAGAGCTGCCGCACGACAGCCAGCTCAGGTGACGGGCGGTACGCAGGTTCGTACCCCTTACCGTCACTCGTATAAGCCTGATTCAAATCTAGGGCTAAAAAATCCAAGGTAGATCGTAATAAATAAATTATTTTTAATTCCGGTACCGAGTTTCGGCCTGTATGACTATCATCAGACTAGAGGCTCAGATGATGTTATGAGCCGATATACGTATAGAGCTGCCATGGGTACATGTCAACAACTGGTTGAAGTCCCGTAGCGAGAGAAGATCTAAAGCGTTTACAATTCATACGCCTTTTTTCCTCCTGAGTCACCAGTTTCTGACTGGTTTGATGTCACCTGCCACGAATTTCTCGTCTGTCCCAAACTTTTAATCTCAGTTTAGCTCTTGCACCCTACATCCTCAATTATTTGCTTCCAAATACTTCAATTCTCTTTTGTTCAGGTTTCCCCACACTCCAGTGCTTCAAATATACATTCCCAAAAACTTTTTCGTCAAATTAAGGCCTATGTTTGATACTAGCAGACCTCTCTTGACCAGCAATACATTTTTGTCGGTGCTAGATTGCTTTCGTAAGTCCTCGTTGCTCCCTCTGTAATGGCCTATTTTGATACCTAGGTAAAGGAATTCCTTAACTTCATTTATTCCGTGATCACCAATTTAGATTTCTCGTTTCTGCCCTTTCTCATTACTTTACTTTCATATTTCTTCGATTTACTCTCAAACATTATACTGTACTCATTAGATTGTTTATTCCATTCGACAGATCCTGTACTTCTTCTTCACCTTCATTGCGGATAGTAGTATCATCAGTAAAACTTATCATTGATATCCTTTCACCTTGAATTGTAATCGCGGTTTTGAACTTTTATTTTATTTCCATCATTGTTTTTTCGATGTTAGACTGAACAATAGCGATGAATGACTACATTCCCGAGCACTTCGTTCTTGGTATTTCAGTCTCATTGTTCTATCTCGGTTCTTGTATATATTGTGTATTACCCAATGCGGTCCTTCTCACACTTGTCGGCTCTTGCAATCTTGGGAATCTTGAGGATAATTTTTTTTTCGAAAGTCTGATGCTATACCGCCAGTCACATACATTTGAGACACCAACTTCAACAGTCCTTTGGTTGCCACTTCTCTCAATCATTTTAGAAATTCCGATGGACTGTTATCTATAGATTCTGCCTTATCTTAAGTCTCCCAGGATTCTTTTAAATTTTGATACTGGATCCCCTGCCTCTTCCCTGTCGACTCCTATTTCTTTTTCTATGACTTCATCAGACAAGTACTCCCCCTCATACAGGACTCCAAAGTACTCTTTCCACCTATCCGCTCTCATCTCGGCATTTAACATTGGAATTCCCATTGTACTCTTAATATCACCTACATTGCTTTTAGTTTTACCGAAGTTTGTTTTGACTTTTCCTCGTGCTGAGTCAGTCCTTCCGACAACCACTTCCCTTTTAATATCTTCACGCTTTTCATGCAGGCATTTTGTCTTGCTTTCCTGAACTTTCTATTTATTTAATTGCTAAGTGACTTGTAATACTGTATTCCTCATAGTTTCTTCGCAGTCACCTTCCTTGTATACATGTTTTTCTTTCCAAATTCTATGATTTTCCTATTTAGAGCTTCAGCTGAAGTACCTACTGGGAGATTCCCCATCTCATTATCTGTAGCCTCAGAGAACTTCAAGCGAATTTCTTCATTCCTTTACTTCCGTGTCCCACTTCTTTGCGCACTGATTCTTCTTCACTAATCTCTTAACCTTCAGCCTACTCTTCATCACTACAAAATTGTGATCTGAATCTGTATCTGTATCCTGGGTGTGCCTTACAATCCAGTATCGGATTTCGGAATCTGTGAACGACCATGATACAATCTAACTGATGTCTTGCACATCTCTCGGCCTTTCCCAAGTATACCTCATCCTTATGCGATTCCTGAATAGATTATTCGCTATTACTAGATGAAATTTATTTCAGAAGTCAATTAGTCTGTCTTCTCTCACATTCCTAGTACCAAGCTCATAGTCTCCTCTTTCTTCTACTCCTTCCTCTACAACCGCATTCCAATCCCCCACGGTTATTATATTTCCATCTTCCTTTACCTACTGTATTACCTGTTCAAAATCCTCATGTATTTTCTCTATCTCTTCATCCTTTGCTTGCGACGTCGGTATGTGTACTTCAACTATTGTTGTCCGTGTTGATTTGGTGTGCGTTACTGTTTAGAGAAACTCACTCTCTGCCTTATCTTCATACTCATAACGAATCGTGGCCCTATAATACAATTTTCTGCAGCTGTTGATTGTACCCTTCCTCCTTCTTTCCATTTCACTTCATTAGCGTTCACTATATCTAAATTGAGAGTGTCTAGCTTCCCTCCCATATTGAAACATCTGGCATTCCAGGCCCTGACTCATGGAACGTTGTCCTTTTGTTGGTTATTTAGTCTTTTCTTCATGGTCACCTCCCCCTTGGCAGTCCCTTCCCGGATATCAGAACGAAGGGCTAGTCCGGATTCTTTTGTCAGTGAAGAGATCATCATGACACATTTTTAATTACAGGCTACATGTCCTGTGGATATACATTACGGGTCTTTAATGATGTGGTTTCCATTGCCTTCTGTATATTCACGTCGCTAATCACAGCTGATTCTTCACTCTTTTAGGGACAACTTTCCGCCCCAAGTTCAAGAGAGTGCCCTGAACTTCTGTCCATTCCTCTGCCGTTTTTGACATTGGCGTTGGTAAAATGAGGATGGCCGTTATGCAGGAAGTCTTCGACCACCACTGCTGATGATTTTTACTGAAAATTTTAATCATGGCGTGGTTCTAACTCAGGACCGACGGCGTTTAATTATTACGACGCTACTACTACATCGCAGCTGCACTCGTCTCCTAATTCCGAGAAAAGGTATGATGTTGATAGGACGACTAGTAACGGGTGAGATCCTCCGAATTAGCCGGAAGGTAGATGCTTAGGTCTGGGCCAGGCCCACGGCCCACCCGTGATTGGCATGCCTACGTCAAATCGCCAAAAATGCCACCAATTAGCATCTCTTTCGACTTTCATTACCTGAAACTGAATGCTGAACTAAAAAAAAAAAAACAATAGTGGAACCAGTCAATTTAAAGCAGTTTACATAGATGATGCTATTAAATAATACCTCAATTCAAACGCTGAGCACAGAGGAGTCCTGGGATTCTTCAGTCCTCAACATAACACTATATACTTACCAGAGATCAGCAGGAAAACTGCTCAAAATGTTTACACGACACCTTTCCGCACAAATCGGCGCATCAGATAAAGAACTTGCTGATCTTGGTTTTAAGGATGCAGATGTGTACTAACACAAGAAACTCTCAAATTAGCATTATGGAAGCCACGGTTCTCAACGTAGATTCTGTAATGGGCAATGAAACCCTAAAAGCAGCGGACGTAAGACGCAGAAGCAACCTACGTAGAAGGTGGATATTCCTTCAGTTTATTCGATCAGCACGATTAAGTATTCCTGTGTTGCGAATTAAACTCAAAGCCACTCAGCCGTGCGCGGCTTGTGTTCATGCCGTTTATAGCTCGTCACCTTGTCTTTACAGTACTGTCGTCTCCTTATTAGATTTACTGGCGTCAGTAAGTTGCTGGTTTGCTTGCCCGTCGGTGGCAGCAGCAGCGGGTATCGATAGTGCACTGTCGTACTGTCTCTGGAGCGACAAATAGTATTTCCGGGTCGTCCTGTCTCATGAGTTCAGTCGGGGACGGAGCGCCATTGAGGTGCGGACAGCCAGTACCTGCCGACCGCTGGCCACACATGAACTGTCTGACGGAAGGAGACTGGAGCGGGAATGACGTTGGTTGGTCATTTGGTCGCTCGTCTCATCGGGCGTCGAGTATTTGGTCTTTTGATCGTTTCTGGGCCTCGTCAGTTGCCGGACGTGGGTCGGTTCCTTCCTTGTGCAGAGATGTCGGGTGGCTAATGGGCAAGTGTTCCCTCTGCATGGTTGGGACCGAGCTAGTATGCTCGAGTCGCCGTGTCTCCGAGTTCCGAACGGACACCGAGTTGAGTCGGGTTGGAGCTGCAGTGAGCTCCGGACAGCCAAGACTCGCCCGACCGTTGCCGACACTCGTAACTTGGGTGGGGACGACCTCGGTTGGTCGTTCGGTCGGTCGTCTCATCCAACTACGTGTATTTGGTAGCCGACCGCTTATGGAAACACTCTGTGTGTGTGACTTGTCATTTCTCCTTGTTGTACCACGATGATTGCCTTTAGCATTGTCGGAGTTCTTGGTGTGAGTGTTTACGTGGGACTGTGTGTAGCTTCTGTGATTTCCACTGAGCAAATGAATGCTGTCTGCGTACTGGAGCAGTCAGTCGGTGGGTTGCGAGAGGGGAATTGATTAGGCTGTTGGTTGGTTTTTCAGCCGTCCCTAGGTCTTGCTGCCACCCGATTATTTCGTGCTACTGAGCAAATGAATGCTGTCTGCGTACTGGAGCAGTCAGTCGGTGGGTTGCGAGAGGGGAATTGATTAGGCTGTTGGTTGGTTTTTCAGCCGTCCCTAGGTCTTGCTGCCACCCGATTATTTCGTGCTACGCTTTTCTGCCTGTCTCACCTAAACTGTTGTAAGAGTTTCCTCCCCAGGCCCGCCCTTGGAACACTTCTGAGCACCACTGTTGTGTTGTTTGTGATTGTGATTTTCTTGTGTCGCAAGTACTGTGCAAGGCCTGCAGCCATGTATTCATTTTGTCAGTTCTATGTGTGGTGTCACCGCCAGACACCACACTTGCTAGGTGGTAGCTTTAAATCTGCCGCGGTTCATTAGTACATGTCGGACCCGCGTGTCGCCACTGTGTGATCGCAGACCGAGCGCCACCACAAGGCAGGTCTCGAGATACGGACTAGCACTCGCCCCAGTTGTACGGGCGACGTAGCTAGCGACTACACTGACGAAGCCTCGCCCCTTTGCCGAGCAGATAGTTAGAATAGCCTTCAGCTAAGTCCATGGCTACGACCTAGCAAGGCGCCATTAGTAACATTGCATGTATCTAAAGAGTCTCACTTGTATCGCCACAATCTCCTGATGTACCAAAAGGATGGATTAAAGTTAAGTATTCCAGAAGCTACGTACTTTTCTTTATAGCATTCATTACGTATCCTGTTTCAGACCTCACGCACCCTACTTTGGCTTAGCGCGTGCCTTTCGGCTTCCTCACATTGTGTCTAGGCTGTCTTGTCTAGACACAACACTATGTTTTGTATATTGCCTTCAGCAGAACCTTATGTGAAGTATTTTAAGATTAGGCCTTCAGCCGTGTTTTATTTAAAATTCTTGTTTGCTCTGTATCCAGGCTTTCCAGCCGCGTTTGTTTTAAAATTTGTGGCTTTCAGCCGTAATGTGTAAATTCCTGTCTGTAAGGTTTTTCTTTAATTATCCTGAATTCCTAAAAATGGCATTCAGCCGTACTATGTAAATGCTTATCTTAAGGTTTGTCTTTAATTATTTTGAATAAGTGTTTGGGCCTTTAGCCATCAAGATATTTCTAGTTTTCTTAAGATTGTTTTCTGTTGTACTGTGTAAATGCTTGTCTTTAAAGGTTGCCTTTTATTACGTTGAAATATTATTGGGCTTTCAGCCGAGAAATTAATTTAAATTTTCCATAACCTGGCTTTTAGCATTTGGGTCTTTAGCCGAGAAGATATTTTAATTTTACTTAAAGTAAGGCTTTCAGCCTTTTGTCTAAATTCTTTTACCTTAAAAGTAATTATTTATATCTTATTATTGAGAAGTACTTGGGGCTTCAGCTGTGAATTGATCCTTGTTGTTTTAAAGAGAAAACTATGCATTGTGTTTTCGAGGAATAAAGTTCTGTGTTCTTGTAACTAACAGCAACTGATCTTGCCCCTTTTCCACAACCTGATCCGCTCTGTCCTGCGAAATCAGATTTCAGCTGCCAATATGGAATAACAGCAAACCAAACAGAAAAGAGAACAGCTGCACAACCTAGAAGAAAAATTTGCAGCAGTTGGAGATGGCCCTGATGAAACATCACAGGCCACCATCCTGATGCAATGGACATCACATTTGTCAGAAACCAGGATGCTGACCGGGGTATTGACTTGCAACTTAAGGGCATAAAGGATCTCACCTCTGATGATAGCCCATTGATGAGATGTATCACAAGGGCAACGATAATAACAAATCTTTGTAAATAGACCACTCCAATCTAGGATCAGTTTTCAGTATGGTTTAACAACGTAAGACCCACAGTGGGCGTCACGCCGACAGAAAGAATAAATGGACCTACCGAAACCCTAGCCGGAAATATCACATGGATGCATCAACAAAGACAACATTCACGGGATCTATGTATCCTTCCCACCTATGATGGTAAACTTCAAACATTTGAAAAACCAACCCCACCAAACGGGGCATGTGCTGCACACATAAGAACAATGGATCTACCTAGAGAATCAAGAAGAAACTCTCTTAATGTCTATCAGGATGAAGGAAGGACCAAACGAGTCAACTCCACCTGCGAACCAGAAATGATTGGAATCTAGTACGAAACCTCACTAACCCTAAACCAAGGAAAATAGCCACTTACATCTGAAATGGGTTGATATACGATGCACTGGGCAAAACGCAAGTTTTTACAAATGCGTATGAAGATTAAAAAACTTTAAACCAAGAAAATTAACCAAATAACAAAGAAAGACTTGAAGAATAAATAAGATATGAAACACAATGAGTAGGAACCAAGTATCAGCAAGACAACCCTGAACTAACGACTCCACATGAAGTCAGAAGTATTATAAAGAATCGTGACAGAAACTCAGCGCCTGGACTTGACGTCGTAAAAAGCAACAAACCACCTATTATGGCAACCCGTCATTCTGGTGACGAGAATCTAGAATTGATTCCTGATAAACGGCTGTTATTCTACAGCATGGGAAAAGTAAAAAGTAGTCCCAATCCCGATGCCCGGCCAGGACGGGAAACAACCACACAGCAACTAATCAATCAGGAGTATACTGCCTCTATCAAAAATACTAGAAGGAATATTACTCCACATAATATTATCACGACTTATCGAGGACAACATCATTCCTTCTAGAACAATGGGCCTTTCAAGAGGAATTATCAGCAAATTCCTAAAACTCAGGATCACCGATTACATCACTTATGACATGAGCAGCACAGCCATCTTCCTGGATGTCGACAAAGTTTTGAGAGGTAAACTGATTGTCAAGACGAACTCAGCGATGAACTTACAAACTGCTACGTCAAATTAGTGCACAGGTACTTGACAGAAAGTTCTTCGTTAGCATCAATGAAAAACTGTCTAGGACCAAAAAGTTACAAGAAGGGATTCCACAAGGTTCTACCCTTTCGCCAAATCTGCTTCAACGGTCATCCCGCTGTGCACCACACACTTCTGCCTTCCTATCGTCAAGAAGAAGACTGGACGCAAGAGTAACTGGACGTTACTGATCAAATGCCTGAAAAAAAAAAAACAAAAAAAAAACGTAAACGCTGACAAAGTAAAAGGCATCCGTTTTACTAGAAGAACGCCTATCTAGAATACAAAGCTCTAAGTGTTCCACACAGAAATAGTCTGGGCAGAAAAAGGACAAAATACCATGGTCTGATGTTAGACAAAAAACTGATTTTACGAACGCAAGACAGAGATAACCGACGTTTCGAAACATTTCGACGACATTTGTTGGGCTGCGTATGTGAACTCAAACGCAACATCTGCCTTGTCTGGTACAACAGCAGACCGTCCGGCCCAACGGGGACATCGACACATGCACTCGCTCAGCTGGGTGGGACGCAGCTGACCCGCCAGCAGCTTGACAACAACCTGAGGACACCACATTTGGCGCAGCATGCCGGCCATGCAAGGCCTTGACAACTGGAACTTTCGAAAACAGCTAACGCCGTTCGCGTCTACATCTACATCTACATTTATACTCCGGAACCCACCCAACGGTGTGTGTAGGAGGGCAATTTACGTGCCACTATCATTACCTTCCTTTCCTGTTGCGGTCGCGTATGGTTCGCAGGAAGATCGACTGCCAGAAAGCCTCCGTGCGCGCTCGAATCTCTCTAATTTTACATTCTTGATGTCCTTGGGAGGTATAAGTAGAGGGAAGCAATATATTCGATACCCCATCCAGAAACGCACCCTCTCGAAACCTGGACAGCAAGCTACACCGCGATGCATAGCGCCTCTCTTGCAGAGTCTGCCACTTGAGTTTGCTAAACATCTCCGTAACGCTATCACGCTTACCAAATAACCCTGTGACGAAACGCTCCGCTCTTCTTTGGATCTTCTCTATCTCCTCTGTCAACTCCGCCTGGTACGCATGCAACACTGATGGACAATACTCAAGTATAGCTCGAACGGGTGTTTTGTAAGCCACCTCCTTTGTTGATGGACTACATTTTCTAAGGACTCTTCCAATGAATTTCAACCTGGTACTCGCCTTACCAACAATTAATTTTATTTGATAAGTCCGCTTCAAATCGTACCGCACGCATACTCCCAGATATTTTACAGAATTAAATGGTTCAAATGGCTCTGAGCACTATGGGACACAACATCTTAGGTCATAAGTCCCCTAGAACTGAGAACTACTTAAACCTAACTAACCTAAGGACATCACACACACCCATGCCCGAGGCAGGATTCGAACCTGCGACCGTAGCAGCCTCGCGGTTCCGGACTGCAGCGCCAGAACCGCACGGCCAATTAAATGCTACTAGTGTTTGTTCCGCTATCACATAATCATACAGTACAGGATCCTTCTTTCTATGTATTCGAAATACATCACATTTGTCTATGTTAAGGGTCAGTTGCCACTCCCTGCACCAAGTGTCTATCCACTGCATATCTTCCTGCATTTCGTTGCAATTTTCTAATGCTGCAACTTCTCTGTATACTACAGCATCATCCGCGAATAGCCGCATGGAACTTCCGACACTATCTACTAGGTCATTTATATATATTGTGAAAAGCAATGGTCCCATAACACTGCCCTGTGGCACACCAGAGGTTACTTTAACGTCTGTAGACCTCTCTCCATTGAGATCAATATGCTGTGTTCTTTTTGCTAAAAACTCTTCAATCCAGCCACACAGCTGGTCTGACATTCGATAGGCTCTTTCTTTGTTTATCAGGCGACAGTGCGGAACTGTATCGAACGCCTTTCGGAAGTAAAGGAAAATGGCATCTACCTGGTGGCCTGTATCTCATATTTTCTGGGCCTCATGAACAAATTAAGTGAGTTAGGTCTCACACGATCGCTGTTTCCGGATCCATGTTGATTGCTACTGAGTAGATTCTGGGTTTCCAGAAATGACATGATACGCGAGAAAAAAACATGCTCTAAAATTCTACAACAGATCGATGTCAGAGATATAGGCCTACAGTTTTGCGCATCTGCTCGACGACCCATCTTGAAAACCGGAACTACCTGTGCTCTTTTCCAATCATTTGGAACCTTCCGTTCCTCTGGAGACTTACGGTACACGGCTGTTAGAAGTGGGGCAAGTTCTTTCGCGTACTCTGTGTAGAATCGAATTGGTATCCCGTCAAGTCCAGTTCTCGCCATTGTGGGCTATGAGATCGACTCTGACAATGCCTGTGAAAGACGGATGCTGTGGGTCGACTCAGAGTCGTGTTACCTGACGAGTAGCTCCCCTGTAACTGCATAAGGACGTTGCAGTACTAAATATATGAGTGTGCTGTCTGTCTTGCTGCAGCCACCTTCAGCTCCAGTGAACTCCTGTAGCCCTTGCCAGCCCACCAATCCCACAAGACCCAGGTGGTACACCCACTAGAACAAGGCTTAGCAACTGACTGATTTTGAGCGGTAGCACTCGCACCTGCTCCGGTCTTGCTCGCGAGCAGAGCAGTTGCGGCTTGTTGGAAAGTGAGGGAAAAGAGCGCACGCCATGTTGTTGTGACGGCACAGGAGAGTCGCCAGTGGTGAAACGGCAGTGTCATCTAATAGAACAATGGCGAGTCTGATTTGTGTGACACCAGCAATGTCTTCACAGAGTCCGCACTGATAAGAAGCTTATAATTGTACACATTAAGACGATGTTTAGTGTATCATAACACATTCAATACTTTCAGGAAGTTCAGTTTACAGACGCATTGCGTGTCTTACTACGACAAAGAATATCAAAATGGAAAATGTGAGGGCCCTGAGAGTGTACAAGACATTTTAAAATTTAACATGAACCTCTCTAGTGAAGATGCAGAAAATTCAAGTAAACGTGTCAATCGGATGAGCTACAAAATCCACGACTTTTCCCAAACTCTTTGCGCTCTTTCACGTATGGTGAATTAACAAAAGAATACTAGGTATTTGTTGTTGAACATTTAAGTCCAGTTCAGGTAGGACATTCTCGCGTGGTGGATTATCAAGTACGCCAATCACACGTCCCACACAGATTATGACAGTCAACATTTAGAGGCAGCTTGCTACAATCTTTGTAAATATGTTCTTCATTGTTCCTTAGCGCGCTTTATGAGAGTGTAAATATCACAGATGTGACATTCTTAGCAGCGTCGAAGGAAGTGTAGAAAATGTAGGCGTGCGGTGAAATTTATTAGTTTGTATGTCTGTAAACGGAGAGCCAGCTATGTTCCGAAATAAATGGGTTGAAGTAGCACAATTGACTGATAAAATGAAAAAGCTTGCTCTTCCAACATTACGCTGATATAAGGTTTGAAGTAACTGATTAATAGTGCGACTGAAAATGCAAAAACGGTCTACATTAATTAAGCACTCAACTCAGGAACGATTTCATCGTCTGCACAAGTCTCCACACGACTCCTCACCCTATTCCCTATGGCGATGGAGGATGTACGGTACTCGCGTCTAGCATGCTTGCCCTCAGCGTCTGCTCCTTGAGCACATTGCTGTGAAGCCTTACGCTAGAATAACTACTACTCCACCTCTCCATAGTGGTCACTGCACCCTCGATCAGTAACATTTTGGTTCCCAGTGGGACATATAAGACTCAGAACAGGGAATATGTGATACTCACCTGGCTGTAACACTGCAAGTGCTCGATGAAGAAAATTCGCTTCGCTGTAGAGAACGCGTTGTACAAATCATTCGAGTAATGTACGAAACGTTGGAATGTACGAAACGCTGGAATAGTGTCATCAGAGGAAACATTTGCTTTGAAGTAATAAAGACGCAATATGCACTGAGGTGACAAAAAGTCACTGAATAGTGATATGAACTTATACAGATGGCCGCGCGGGATTAGCCGAGCGGTTTAAGACGCTGCAGTCATGGACTGGGCGGCCTGTTCCGGCGGAGGTTCGAGTCCTCCCTCGGGCATGGGTGTGTGTGTTTGTCTTTCGGATAATTTAGGTTAAGTAGTGTGTAAGCTTAGGTACTGATGACCTTAGCCGTTAAGTCCCATAAGATTTCACACACATTTAAACATTTTTTTATACGGATGGCGATAGTATCGTCTACACAAGGTATAAAAGGGCAGTGCATTGAGGGACTGTCACTTGTATCCAGGTGATTGATCTGGAAAGGTTTGCCGGCCGCGGTGGTCTAGCGGTTCTGGCGCTGCAGTCCGGTACCGCGGGACTGCTACGGTCCCAGGTTCGAATCCTGCCTCGGGCATGGGTGTGTGTGATGTCCTTAGGTTAGTTAGGTTTAAGTAGTTCTAAGTTCTAGGGGACTTATGACCTAAGATGTTGAGTCCCATGGTGCTCAGAGCCATTTGAACCATTTTTTGGAAAGGTTTCTGATGTTATTATAGCCGCACGATGCAAATTAACAGATTTGAGAGCATAGTGGTAATTGGAGCTAGGCGCATGGGACATTCCACTTCGATAATCATTGGGAACTCAATTTTCCGAGATTCTCCATGTCAAGAGTGTGCCCAAAATACCAAATTTCAGGCGTTACCACGGACAACGCTGTAGCCGACAGCCTTCACTTAATGTCCGAGAGCAGCGGCGTTTCCGTAGAGTTGGCAGTGCTAACAGACAAGCCACACTGCGTGAAACAATTGCAGAAATCAATGTGGGACGTACGACGACGGTAAGTGTTAGAACAGTGCTGCGAAATTTGGCGTTAATGGGCTACAGCAGCAGAGGAGCGACGCGGGTGCCTTTGCCTGCAGCGCGACATCGGCTGCAACGCCCCTCCTGGGCTCGTGAACACATCTGTTGAATCCTAGACTAGAGAACCGTGGCCTGGTTGGATGAGTCCCGATTTTAGTTGATAAGAGTAAATGTTAGGGTTCGAGTGTGGTGCAGACTCCAAGAACCCATGGACCCACACTGTCAACAAGGCACTGTGCAAGTTGCCTGTGGCTCCATAATGGCGTGGGCTGCGTTTACGCAAAATGAAATACGTCCTCTAGTTCAACTGAACCGATCATTGACTAGAAATGATTATGTTCGGATACTTGGAGACTATTTGCGGCCGTTCATGGACTTCATGATCGCAAACGACGATGGAAATTTTATGGATGACACAATTGTTCACGACTGATTTAAAGAACGTTCTGGACAATCTGAGTGAATAATTTGGCCATCCAGATCGCCCGGCATCATTTATATCGAACATTAATCGAACATGATCGAGAGGTCAGTTCGTGCAGAAAATCCTTCACCGCCAACCCTTTCGCAAGTATGGACTGCTACGGGGGCAGCATGACTCAGTACTTGCAGTATTTCTGCAGAGGACTTCTAACCACTTGTTGAGTCCGTGCCACGCCAAGTCGCTACAACTACGCTGAGAAAAAGTAGTTCTGGCACGGCATGACTTCTGTCACCTCATTGCACCCCAATTCTTTATTATACAAGTTCAGGAGTTATCTTAACACTACTACTGTACACGTTCTACTGCTCCTGTCATGCCATGCTCATAATGTCCTGCAAGCCTCACATATTTCATCTGCTTCCTTCATTCCATTATAAGTTCCACAAACAATATTCGCCCAGCGTCGTCGTAGTCGGAAAGCAGAGATATCTTCAACTGCTGCCGGACGTAAGTAGTGATCTCCATCCGGTGCTGCCGACTTGAAAGTGGCGCGTGGGCCTTTGTGCCTCACGTCCGCAATTTGCTAATGGCACCGCACTCAGCCGCAGCATGGGCAATTAGCGTCACGTCCGGTCAGCGCGGAGCCCACAAGAATTACCCAAATTGCCAGCAGCGGTGGCTCGTCCAGGTGGCGCAGGGAACTAAAACGTCGGAAGCCGTAAACCACATTACCCCAGCCTAACCAGCAGTTAGTCTTGAAAGGCGAAAGGGGTACAGAATCATTATTTTCGTGCCATCATAAATGGTCAGCTGATCTGTCTAGTAGCCAAGGAATCACTACCGACATTACTGCGTTTCAGTGTTAGCAATTCCAACATTTGTCTTTATTATAGCCAGGAGACACCATATCAATAGCATACTTAGTATTTACTTGTAAGTACTAACCGAAAAGATCGAATGGTCAATCATTCACTTGTAACTGAAGAGCATTCGTTGTCATACTCTGAGCAAATTACTTTAGACTGACGTAGCAGCATTGGAGGGGCAGCGTGGAGGGTAAGAATCGTAGAGGGAGACCAAGAGATGAATAGACTAAGCAGATTCAGAAGGATGTAGGCTGCAGTATGTACTGGGAGATGAAGAAGCTTGCACAGGATAGAATAGCATGGAGAGCTGCATCAAACCAGTCTCAGGACTGAAGACCACAACAACAACAACAGCAGCAGTACTGTCGATAGGCCCAAAATTGATTCTGTGATATAGATTAGTTAGCGTTCGCGCAGCTAGTGAGGCGCTAGAAATGTAACGTGGAATAAATCATGAACTGTCCTCTAAATTTTTGGGCTGTGAAGGATAAGCAAGTTCCTTCAGAACGTAATTCTTACCCTCGTTCAGTAGATAAATGTATCAAATATATATAACTCCTGGGATTATTCATAAATTTCAGTATTTGCAACTGAACTCTTGACATTTAATTTTAGTCTACATTTTGATTTCAGATTCTGTGTAATGAAGGAATATTGCATCGTTAGAAAGAAAAATAGAAGGAAAAAGGAAAACATAATATTCCTACAAATTCGAGAAAACAGTTAACTGTTTACGGAATATTAAATGCCAAAGATAGTATCATTCTACATATGGCTCTCTGTAAGGGTATCACCCATGGATCAAAAAGATAAAATTCTGAGAGCAGAAGCATGCTGGAGAGTTCAGAACATTTGCTTTCCTAGCAGTTGCCACAAATGGAAGGCGAACGCAGTAAATTAAACCGGTAACAACTGGCGTCAGACGCAAAGCGATCTACATTTATCTCTAGTAAGGCGACAGTATTTACACTGATACAAAACCAAGGGATCACTACGTAAACTGGGTCTCAAACTACAGCTGTCTGAGGGTATAGGTCATAGATCATCCTACTTCACGTATTTCGAAAGACAATAAGGTGGCCACGAAGTATCACTAGAAACCAGAAGTGTGAAACTGGTTGACATCACAGCAGCTGAGAAGAGTGCTCCACCTACCATCTTCGAAGGATGCCATGGGTCTGATGATGGTCATGTGATAAGACCGAAACCGGTCACCCATGTTCTTGTAACATACGTGGTGTTATCAAGACTGAATTTTAAAAAGAGAAAATGACATCTTTCACACAGAAACGCCTCTACGGCTGATAAAAATTGTGAATAAATTATGCTAGTGTCTCTTAAGCAGATAGTTCAAAGTTTGCAACAGCACCTATTTCTCAATATAAAATGATGTATATCTACACTTAGTATATGATGTGATGGACGCCTATCAGCCATTATGTTTCCACTCGGTATCATAGAGACATATATAGCTAATGTGACCGTGTATTTCTCGTAACTGCACGATAAATACAGAGTGCTAAGGAAGATAAACTGTACTTTTGGGTAGGATCTACTAGGAATACCTATCTCGAAGCCGGCCGCGGGGGCCGAGCGGTTCTAGGAACTTTAGTCCAAAACCGCGCGACTGCTACGGCCGCAGTTTCGAATCCTGTCTCGGGCGTGGATGTGTGTGATATCCTTAGGTTAGTTAGGTTTAAGTAGTTCTAAGTTCTAGGGGACTGATGCCCTCAGATGTTAAGTCCCACAGTGCTCAGAGCCATTTGAACCATTTGAACCTATCTCGAAGTCAGACAGACATATACAGTATGACAGATAACTGGATTTGTGTATAGTGTTACGAACGATTGGCAATTTTTTGCACGATGTACATCATAAATGTGCTTTCACAATTTTAATTGAACCGGCCACTATTTTTGTTATCATTTGCTGGAACGAAATCATAGGAGATTACAAAATTCTTAAATTTGATGAAGGAATGTATGGGGCAACAAAGAAGTATGATTTTACGTCCTCATAGTTTCTTGCATCAGATATTACACACTCAATATGATAAGGCGTATTGGAAGAAATAAGTAAATGAGCTTGAATACAATATAGACCAATGGAATATTTCTGCTCAGTTAGAACATGACAGAGGTATAGGTGACAGGAATCTGCTGGCGCGCTGATATTTGTCATCTGTGGATAATGTTCTCCAGCCGCGAAGTTGAGGGCGCCCTGTACCGGTTCTCGCGGCTCCCCCCTTCGGCGGTTCGAGTTCTCCCTCGGGCATGGGTATGTATGTTGTCCTTAGCGTAAGTTAGTTTAACTTCGATTAAGTGGTGTGTAAGCCTAGGGATCGATGACCTCAGTAGTTTGGACCCATAGGCTCTTAACACAAACTTCCAAATTAATGCTCTCCATCAAGGTAGTCCATATATACCTGGTAGAACTGTAATTTAGTTTTTATATACACAGAATGTAAGGAGGAAAATAACTTCCGCGTAACGTGTCGCTGCTAAGTAGCATACTCGATGGAATGGGCCATACATAGAAAGAATTGCTACAGTATAGTACAGAAAGTAACTGAAAGAAATACGGAATGAGACAAACACAAATGACGCTTCCATTTAAAGACATTCATTACACTAAAGTCATCGCGATTTATGATGGTCCCCTCGACATTAAAGAAGGATGCGTTGCGAAATAGCATCCACAAAATGAAGTGAGGGCAGGATGTAACCCTGGAAATACACACATGGGGAAGGAGTACAGTGACACAAAACCGTGGACCGGTGTGTATACCGTGTTCAAAGTTCAGGAGCTCAGTACGCCCGTGCAGCATTATGCCTCACCACACCATACCAACAAGGCCACAAATTCCACAAAATTCGTGGATGCACTACGCACTCCCACGGAAAGGCTTCGATCAGTCCGCCTGTCATATACCTGTGGTGGTTTGCTTCACCAGGTTCGACAGAGTATCTTTTCTCTGCCAGACTTTGGTCGTATTTTCCTTGTCAGAGAGGAACCTAAAATGAGTGTCTTTAATATTCATTTCATTACAACTGATAGTCAGCACTATATGTACTCTCACCCAACTGTGCTAAACATGGATGGTAGCTGGTCAGAACGAATGTAGACATAATCACAAACGCATGCAACTGGGTAAATTCAGGTGGAAAGTCTTAGATTAATATTGTAGCGGCAGCCTAAGCAAGGCAATTGAACATAACCTTTGGATCCAGCTCTGTCAGCGACAGTCTGTCGCCACACTCCGTCGCCATTCTCTGCTGTTCGTCGCTCGACGTGCGGCCGTGCTATCGGTCCCTTTCGACCCAAGCGTAGGCATGCCCGTTTCAGTTTTTTAGACGTTAAACAAGGCGGAGAACTGAACGACAAATGAACCAGGCGTTGACTCTCCTGGCTGGAAAGGCCTGATACTCCTGGTAAACTCTTCTTGCTGATTAGTGTGTTCGCCCCTACAAGTTTTGCTTGGTCTCAGTGCGTGGAGATGACGGAGGTTAGACTTCATACAGAGTACCATTAACTGCTCAGCGGTCAAGTAAGAATGGCGTGGCGTGCTGCATCTGTGCACACGTAAACAGTGACTTCTGTGTGGTAGTTAGTTCGATTTCGATGTAGGATCTTCTATAACAATTAAACTAGGAGTTGTGTCGGATTCTCAAGAGTGATGATTTTAGAAGCACTTTACGCAAATTCAAATATAACCGATTCACTTCCTACATCACATACCTGTGTAACTTTCATGATTCTTTTCACTGCAATTCACGAGCCGGGTTTGACGATACGGTTATTAATGAAAAATGGCGAACAAGTTGATTAGACTTCAAGGTCTGAAACAGTTCGACTGGTCCCGGCGGAGGTTCGAGTCCTCCCTCGGGCATGGGTGTGTGTGAGTTTGTCCTTAGGATAATTTAGGTTAAGTAGTGTGTAAGCTTAGGGACTGATGACCTTAGCAGTTAAGTCCCATAACACTTCACACACATTTGCACATTTGAAACAGTTTCGTTCTGCTGAATGAATCAACCCAAATTTCACATGACTTGCTTTGTTGAAATAAGGAAAATGAAAGTATTTGCACTGCGAGGTTTTGCAGCTATATTTTGCATCGTGTGTATACTCCGGTAGCGACTGTAGAGTTCATGGTGGAGGGCGTGTTGCGCCAGTATTAAAGGCTCTCTATCCACATTCCAGTTGCTTATGGGGCGATGATGGAAACATCATACATCTTGTGACTCTTCAAGCTTTTCCGGCGGTTGTGTTGTAAATATTCATCACTGGTTTGCCGCCGGATCACGTTGTGCAAATTCCACAATATTTCCTCGGATCAACTGTCCGACATCTTCAGGTCGTTCAACCTTGCTGGTGGCTAGGTACGACTGACGGTGTCCGCACGTTGAAGCCCCGATTTTTAGAACACGCGCGCGAAGAATGCGCAACCGCGGAAACCCCGCATGCGCAATGATTTGCCACATTCAATCGGCTTCACATTATGGTCCGTTTTATTCAACCATTAAACGTAGTGGGAAAATAGTAACTGACAAGCGTCTCAGCCAATAATATCGACCTTCTACCTGATGAGCGTTTTGTTTTGTATGATACGACGTGGACCTCGTTAATCGGCTTACTAAATGATCCACAATACTATTTTTCCAATAGCGTTATTAGTTTTTCACCACTAACACTTGCTTTTCTATATCGCTATAACCGTTTTGTGTTGTGTCCGTGAATGGAGAGCAGCAATATGACTTCAGATGCTGCAGTCCGTACACATTAATTGAAATTTCTCACTAACTGGAATAAAACAGTGTATAGGTCAGATATAATACCGTGCATTAGGTGACAAGCGGCAAACTATGTGCAGTAGCCAGTATTTCATGTTTCTATCACCTTTATCATGCTGTAGTGAGGAGATGGACGTTCGGTGGCTGCCAAAGGCACCGATATTTAAAACTTGAGGGAAGGATCAGACAAAAACAAAAAGCATATTTATTTATTTATTAGTATTAACATAATTTTATATCTATATGCAAACAAGTTTGTCTAATGAAAACCCTCACACACAAACTAAGACCCAGGTAATTTTTGCTGTTGTTCTTAATAATGAAACATAAAACTAAACGAAAGTCTGTAATCAGTTGAACCATTAGTAACAGCCCGTCTTCAATGGTGGGACAGACAAGACGCATCATGCTTTACATCCTGTGTTACGAATCAGCAGATCTCAACCAAATTTCGGAGTAGCAGTATGACGATTTCCGTCCATCAGCTTTATCAGTGGCATGGGTGGTGACAACTGTTTCATTTGTATTTTCGTATCAACTACGCTTTAACACTTACAGAAGACGCAGTAAGTAAAATATCAATTTAAACATAAGAAAAATACAAGCTGCCTGAGACGTGATAGATATTATAAATTGAGAGGATGGAGTGATTGTAGGACTATGATAGTTTGGAGTATTGTATATACACGTATGGTAGATTACTGGGCCAAAAAGTACATGTGTTTGAATTTTTAGCACAATGCAAGAAATTAGATAGCGTTTCCCTAAACTGAATTATTTCAATATTAGATGTAGCTTACGAGAACAAGTCCATTTATTTTATGATGGATATAGTATAAAAAATCTATTCATCTCATATTGGATGAATATTGAAGAATATAATGAAGATTTTTTCTCGGTTTTAAAAAGCTATCAAATGTAGTTATTGGGAGCGTAGTAATGGTGTGAAAGTCCATACAGTTGACTCAAATTTTACGAGTGAAACTCAGATATGACCCTTGAATTTTTTATGTGTAAATAATGTACTATGATGTCAACTAAGCCTACAGTATATGAGCTGACAAAATATAATCTTAAAACATTCCATAGATTGAAAATGAATTTGTTGTTCTGTTACTTTAAATTGAATATGAGCAACGAAACAATATAGCTTAGATTTTTAACAGACAACTGTACACTAGTAAATGAAAGAGGTTGAAATAAATTTTATAGCAGAAGTAAATGAGAGATGTTAACTCTTACACCAAGATTCAAAATAGAGGCTCTAGATGTATGTTGCGTTGGATAATGAAAATGGCTCTAGATATTAACAAACATAAATCACTCTGTTGTGTATTGTACATGAAATTGTAAAGAAATGATGAAAATGAGAGCATGTATAAATGTTAAAAATATGGATCCAAACTCATTTCTATAAGCTTTAGCATCAGCATTAGATCCAGTTGATAATGGTAAACGTAAAATCATGATTTAACTGGGAAGAGTGCATGGCATAATCAGACAGAAACCTGCAGTCAGTAAAATACCCAGTTACAATTGGTGACACACATAAACATAAATGTAAACTTAAACTATCTATTAATGTGGAGACATGTGATGAAATATATGTAGTACATCCATCATAAAATCCAATATAGAAATACTGTACGAGAGAGACCGTAACAGTTGTCATCAGTTAGTTCTCAGTACATACTGAAGTGTACAGGATGGTCCATTGAACGTGACTGGGCCAAATATCTCACGAAATAAGCGTCAAACGAAAAAACTACAAAGAACGAAACTTGTCTAGCTTGATGGCGGAAACCAGATGGCGCTATGGTTGGCACGCTAGATGGCGCTGCCATAGGTCAAACGGATATCAACTGCGTTTTTAAAATTGGAACCCCCATTTTTACTACATATTCGTGTAGTACTTAAAGAAATATTAATGTTTTAGTCGGACCACTTTTTTCGTTTTGTGATAGATGGCGCTGTAATAGTCACAAACGTACAAGTACGTGGTATCATGTAACATTCCGCCAGTGCGGACGGTATTTGCTTCGTGATACATTACCCGTGTTAAAATGGACCGTTTAACAATTGCGGGAAAGGTCGATATCGTGTTGATGTATGGCTATTGTGATCAGAATGCCCAACGGGCGTGTGCTGTGTATGCTGCTCGGTATCCTGTGCGACATCATCCAAGTGTCCGGACCGTTCGCCGGATAGTTACGTTATTTAAGGAAACAGGAAGTATTCAGCCACATGTGAAACGTCAGCCACGACCTGCAACAAATGATGATGCCCTAGTAGGTGTTTTAGCTGCTGTCGCGGCTAATCCGCACATCAGTAGCAGACAAATTGCGCGAGAGTAGGGAATCTCGGAAACGTCGGTGTTGAGAGTGCTTCATAAACCTCTATTGCGCCCGTACCATATTTCTATGCACCAGGAATTGCATGGCGACGACTTTGTACGTCGTGTACAGTTCTGCCACTGGGCACAACAGAAATAACGGGATGATGACAGATTTTTTGTACCCGTTCTATTTAGCGACGAAGCGTAATTCACCAACAGCGGTAACGTAAACCGGCAAAATATGCTCTATTGGGCAACGGAAAATCCACGATGGCTGCGACAAGTGGAACATCAGCGACTTTGGCGGGTTAATGTATGGTGCGGCATTATGGGAGGAAGGATAATTGGCCCCCATTTTATCGATGGCATTCTAAGTGGTGTAATGTATGCTGATTTCCTACTTAATGTTCTACCGATGTTACTATAAGATGTTTCAGTGCATGACAGAATGGCGATGTACTTCCAACATGATGGATGTCCGGCACATAGCTCGCGGTATTGAGTAGCATATTTCATGACAGGTGGTTTGGTCGTCGAAGCACCATATCATGGCCCGCACGTTCACCGGATCTGACGTCCCCGGATTTCATTCTGTGGGGAAAGTTGAAGGATATTTGCTATCGTGATCGACGACAACGCCTGACAAAATGCGTCAGCACAGTGCAATGCATGTGCGAACATAACGGAAGGCGAACTACTCGCTGTTGAGAGGAGTGTCGTTACACGTATTGCCAAACGCATTGATGTTGATGGGCATCATTTTGAGCATTTATTGCATTAATGTGGTATTTACATGTAATCACGCTGTAACAGCATGCGTTCTCAGAAATGATAAGTTCACAAAGGTACATGCATCACATTGGAGCAACGGAAATAAAATGTTCAAACGTACCTACGTTCTGTATTTTAATTCAAAAAACCTACCTGTTACCAACTGTTGGTCTAAAATTGTGAGCCAATGTTTGTGACTATTACATTGCCATCTATAACAAAGCGAAAAAAGTGGTCCAACTAATACATTCATATTTATTTACGTACTACACGAATGTGTATTAAAAAATGGGGGTTCCTATTTTAAAAAATAACGCAGTTGATATCCGTTCGACCTATGGCAGCGCCATCTTACGGGCCAACCATAGTGCCATCTAGACAAGTTTCGTTCTTGGTAGTTTTTTCGTTTGACGCTCATTTCGTGAGATAT
The DNA here is from genome assembly GCF_021461395.2 of Schistocerca americana. NCBI lineage: Eukaryota > Metazoa > Arthropoda > Insecta > Orthoptera > Acrididae > Schistocerca > Schistocerca americana. The sequence continues at coordinate 618,314,398 of NC_060120.1, forward strand.
TTGGCCCGGCCACGATTAATGGACCACCCTGTATACTTAAGTTATGCTAAGGAGATGTAGGCCTATATAATTAAATTTGAGTACAACATTTTTCTTCCGAAGTTAATCTAAGACTGTTCAAGAAATGAATCACTTACAATTTCATTGTACAATGGAGATGAAAGCATATGATCTATAAACTACACACACATAACCTCTTTTCCGTTTATAATGTACATTGTCTGGAAAGCTAGCTTTTGAATCTTTGAACTTAAAACTAAATCATATATGAGTACAATGAAATACCAGAAACAGGAAATGTTAGGCTTTTGTTTCTGCATTACGAATATGCTTTGGTGTATCAGCATCCTGTTGTAAGTGAAATGTGTAAAAGCTGACTGATCTCCAGTGTTCGAAGCACCATTCCCATTATGAATAAGGGTGTACAGCATTATCATCATCTCACTTTTAAAGACCTAGCTACAGTTTTAATGAGCCTAATCTTAAACTTCAACAACCAACATGAGTTCATACATTCTTATACAACTTCACTAGCTATGATACATAGGTGTTTGTCAAAGAGACAGGATGTGGGTGAATACCATGATTTGTATAAAAAAACAGATATTCTGTTATTGGCAGATGTATTTAAAAATTTTAGACTCACTCGTATAAATCTTATTAATTAGATCCTCCATGGTACTACACTGCAAGAGTCCACTATGAGATGCAACAACCATTTGAATTACTGAGTGATTATGATGTTGTTTTAATGTATGAAATTATTGTAAGAGTTATAAAAATTTGACATTATGATCACAACAAAGAATCAAATCGCTTGATGTATGGTGTTACAAGTAATACACTGGTGTCCAAAATTAAAGCAACAAATCGCTATTTCCCCATACTGTTCCTAATTCACCAAATAATCATACTGACTGTCAACAGATGTCATTAGGATCATGTTCCGCACGGAAGATGGCATTCCTATGAACGCACAATCAGGGCATGTGTCAGGCGGGGTAGTGTTTGCAAAGTAGGTCCACATTCAGAACTGCTGTGTACATAGTCACAGATGGTGCAGTGTGGCACAGAGAAGACGCCTGGAGATCTTCTGCTGTGGATGGCCATAACAATGGAAGCAGGAGAGTCGCAAACTTTCTGTTGTTTCTCGGATATAGCCGGCCGGTGTGGCCGTGCGGTTCTAAGCGCGTCAGTTTGGAATCGCGTGACCGCTACGGTCGCAGGTTCGAATCCTGCCTCGGGCATGGATGTGTGTGATGTCCTTAGGTTAGTTAGGTTTAAGTAGTTCTACGTTCTAGGGGACTGATGACCTCAGTAGTTAAGTCCCATAGTGCTCAGAGCCATTTGAACCATTTTTTTGTTTCTCGGATGAGACGACAGTTTATAGAGACCGAAACTGTATGTCGGAGACCAGGACAGGGTCGACCACGTGTGGCATCAGAAAGAATGTATCGTTATTTGTATGTAAGGGGCACGACGGCATGGCCTTACTATTGCAACGCATCTGGCATCAGACCTCGCAGTATCCCCTGGACATGTTGTAGCGAGGCAAATGGTGTACACGAGGCTTCCGCTGAGTCAGTTATTGTTGGAGATCTGCTGTCTGTTTCCCTCTGGTTTGTCTTTACAGACTGTAACGTCTAGAGTGGAGCCGTCAACATGCCACCTGGACGGTCGAACAGTGGGCCAATGTTCTCATCTTAGATGAGTCCAGATTTGGTCTGGGTGATTCTCGATGGATTCGCATCTGGGGGGCACGTGGAACACGATTTCGGGACACAAACATTGAGACCTATGTCGAAGAGGATCCCTGACGGTGTGGACACAGAAAATGAGACCGATTGGCGTGGACAGGGATTACGTTGACCGTTCGAGCAATCCTTCATCAAACTGTGTTGGTGAATCAGCAAGATTTAACTCCCGTCAGGTACCGTGAGGAGATCTTGGGATCTCATGCACGGTTGTTGCGATGTGTTGTGGATCCAAGAGCACGGGTGTTTGATTTTTTCGGAAACGGAAGATATTGCACGCATGACATAGCCTGCTCGTTCTCCCGATTTGAATTTCGTGCTCTAGGGATAGGGGTTGCACTACGTCAGCATCCACCAACTGCTCTCCAAGATTTGTGAGCACCTCATCGGGAAGAATGGGCGCTGTTGCTTCAACATGACATTGATGACATCAAATCTTTTACAGGCCTGTATTGGTGCCAGAGGTGGTCACACCAAAAAACCGAAGAACATTTTTGTCTGATTATGCCTGTTGCAGTTGATTACGTTCTGCATTCTTTATATTGTTTCTACTTTACTAACACCTGTTTATACTGTTTCGTGGCAAAATAAACGCAACCTTCCAAAATTTCCCTTTGTTGCTCGAATTTTGGACGCAAGTGTGTTTATTAATGGATTTATCCGGAATAGTCGTCTCTTGGAAATCAGTGAGAGTACTAGCTTGCCCGATACAAATTTTTCTGCTGTTCTTTACTTGCGAGATGTCTTGTAAGTACTAGAACTGATAAGAGCAGTGGCTGCGTCTGAATCAAGCGAGACGCGGTCTGGTAATTCGCTGGCCCTTGCCTCGGCTCTTCCTCTTTTCCAGAGCGGAGCTCCAGGGCGGGCCCAGCCAGCGGAAGGCACGGCGGGCGACTTCAAACGGCAGGCCGCGTCCCGCGGGGCTCCGGAAGAGACGCCGGGTAGCCGCTGCGACTGCCGCTGCCGCTGCCGCCCAGCGCCTAGCGACTAGCGACTAGCGACTAGCGGCCGCCGGCTCACGTCTGGCCCGATCAGCGGGCGAGGGCGGCCGGCTCCCTTTGATCTGCTGCCTGCTGTATTATTCATCGCACAGTGGCACACTGGCGGTGCTAGCTGCTACCACCGATTCGCCTTCAGGCACGCAGCCGCGATGTGTCTCTCTAGTGCCACGAATAAGTCAGACACCGAGAAGTGCGCAGAAGACAGTGGCTTCATAAAGTTTTGTACGAATAATTCTGGCATGGCCGTCACGAATTATATCACTACGATTAACGGTCGGAGATATTCTTTGCTATAACTGCACTTTTTCAGCTGCTTTCAATCATGTTTTACCCTCCGTTATGTTTGATTTTTAAAGACGTTATCAGATCCTACTACCCGTTTTTACTTGACGACACAACGAAGCTCATTTACTGCAGAAGGTCTCTTATTCAAAGGATGATATAGAAATACGGATTAAGTATTTATGGTAATAAAATGGATTAGATAAGACATATATCGCGTGGTTGTAGCTAAAGGTACCATATTTAAAACGTTATAACACGGAAACTAGTTACCGTATGAGTACCAAACATGGTAGCATTAATGTCCGGATTATGGGATGCATGATTTCCATGCGTCACAGCACCATCGCACAGTTCCAACTATGCCCACCAGGTGCCGTTATCAGTCATCGTGATTCATAGTCTCACACACCTGACCAGTCGCAGTGCACTTGTTGACGTGTCAACATGAGCTTGGACAGAAAGAGGAGGGCATTATTGGTGAAGTTCTATTATCAAAACAATAGTAATGTTGCAGCTGCACTTCGAGAATATCACCGGCTGAAATGATTACAGAAGGGTCCTCTTTCTCCACCTGCTAGCGGAGCATGATGAAGAAATTCGAATCAACTGGAGAACTGGGCGTCGCTCCGGGAAGAGGCCGACGACCGGTTGCACCACAGGTGGTTGATGAGATCGCTGCTGCTGTGGCAGACAGCGCTGCGCGCGATTCCCGAACGACAGGCAGTGCGCGTGCTGAGTCACGACAGTTGAGCATCGCTTTGTCCACTGTACGGAAGGTGCTTCGAACCATTCTCAAATGGTATCCGTACAAGATGCATATCGTTCAGCAGCTTACACTACAGGACGCACAACGGCGTATTGACTTCGCTTTCCATTTTTTCGCAAGGACAGAAGTTGACTAGGGATGGCCCAGGACCATCCTATGGACAGACGAAACTCATTTTTCTCTGACGGGTGACGCGAACACACTGTGTTGCCGAGTGTAGTGATCTTCACCTCGTCACTGTACATGAAGTTACTCTGTATAGTGCACGAGTCACCGTATGATGTGGCTTCACGGCTACATTCATTATTCTTTTTCGAACAGGTTAGCGCTCAAGGACCAAAGACGTGCAGTGTGACTGGCCAATACTTCGCCAGCTTGTCATTCCCGTCCTACAGAAGAGATACGCATTGAACTTAACAGTCTTCATGCAAGATGTGACCCTACCGCACATCACTCGTGAAGTTAACCAGCTTCTCCTAAACGCATGTGGAAACGATCGAATTATCAGTCGATCGTTTCCAAATGCTTGGCCGGCACGATCACCTGATCTCACTCCCTCTGACATCTACCTGAAGGACAGGTTTACCAGGGTAACATTCACATATGTGTTGATCTGAAGGGCAGCGTATCAAGAGAGGTAGCCAGCATACTTACGGACATGCTTCGTTCTGCTGTGCAGAACGCAATCCTGCGTTTTCAGACTCTTCTCGACACTGATGGGCTCCACATTGATCCCCTTTTGTAGCAGTAATGGTACCGATATATAATGGTATGTTGTACTGTAGCAGCACATTGAAACTGTTTCAATTGCATTGATTCCGCATTATTTCTCTTCCCCATGTCCTCGTCATCAATGCCACGAAGTTTGGTACTCGTACGGTAATTAGTTTCCGCGTTACTTGTTAAATAGCAAAAGTTTAATTATAAACATCCGGTAGATAAATACAGCAGAAAACAATTAGTTGCTCACATGACTCATCGTGTAACATTACTTCTATACTTCATAACGGCCTCAGTTCAGCTAGGAAGAGAAGCCACCAATTTCATAGGATATGGCACATGTAACTGATGCTACTGATTTATGACGAGGTCCTGTAGAGTTATCACACTACAGGGAAATTTGTTGCTACTTTACGTGGAATTCGTAGATTTCTTCTGAGATGTAAAGATCATGTTATTTTTCGGTCAGCCGAAGTGCGAAAGGTTGCCTGACTTTTGACCAAACCACGAGCGTATCTAGCAGCCCTGTGATCAGAGCTGTTGTCTCCTTGGAAGGCTAGCGTGCCCTCTGCATACTTCATCACCAAGATGTTCCCAAGGGAACGTGATAGAACCGCTCTTGTTCTGTCTGTATATAAAGGATCTGACGGACAGAGTGAGCAGCAATTTACGGGTGTTTGCTGACGGCGCTGTGGTGTGCGGGAAGCTATCGTCCTTGAGCAACTGTAGGTGTATAAAAGATGACTTGGACTGAATCTATAAATGTGTGATGAATGACAGATTGCTCTAAATGTAAAAAATGTCAATTATTGATCTTGAGCATAAGAAAACCTTCCTGTAACCTATGGAACAGCATTAAGAGTGCGCTTGTAGGGAAGCAGTCTACTCACGCCGTATAAAATTCACATCAGTCTTTCCATTGTGTGCCAGCCAGTCCACTGTAATTAGCTCTGACGTCATAAATGTTGCGCAATACTTTAAAAATCAAGTAAATAACCTGAAACGTTTCTAGCATGTCAGGAGTAATACTAAATCAATATGTGTTGAATATCAGTTCAGTAACTTTAACCATTTTCGAAATTTGGACGTTTTTCTGTAAAAATCATTGGCGCAACAGAAAAGAGCTAGAAACTTAAAAATTTATATTTAGATTCCTTTTTCATAATAATTTAGTAGAAACAGTACTCTGGATCTCACAAATTAAAATTTTAGTGGAAATTCATGATTTTCTGGTTTTTGTCTTAAAAATTAAGGAAGCAAGATAGAATAAGCAGGCGAATAAATAAGGCTAGGATGTTTAAATTTAAGTAGAAGGGAGATCCGCTATAATCATACAGATGTGAGAAGTTTCAATTGAATAACTACAAAACTATAGCGATAGCGTATCTCCAAAGGGCAAGTTCAGAGCTCGTCTACTGCGTGTAGTGTAATTAAATTAATTCTCTCACCAAAAATATTTGACTTAGCCACGTCAGACTTTTATTATGATTACTTACCTGTGTGCTGAATGCACATTTAAATTGAGAGCTTCATCGACCATCAGCAAAGGAAGCGATGATTTCAAAATGGTTCAAATGGCTCTGAGCACTATGGGACTTAACTGCTGAGGTCATCAGTCCCTTAGAACTTAGAACTACTTAAACCTAACTAACCTAAGGACATCACACACATCCATGCCCGAGGCAGGATTCGAACCTGCGACCGTAGCGGTCGCGCGGATCCAGACTGTACCGCCTAGAACAGCTCGGCCACTCCGGCCGGCCGAGCGATGACTTATTCAATAACTTAAAGTGGTGCATTACTAGCCCAGCGGCTAGTTGGGAGAGCAATTTTGATCAGGTGTTCCCTTAGCCGTCCGCACCGCGGCTTTATATATAAGAAAGCTGCGCGAGAGAAGAAGATCCCAGTTCTCTCCAGACGCTGAATAGCACACCACCTGCGCCGGGAGTCGCATCGCATCGGTATCATTGCTATAAACAGCCTCGGATGCCGTAATAAGTTACTCGAGATAAGCGTAACCATGAAATCGTTTTCGAGTGAAGTGTTAATTCTGGGATGACTTTAATGATCTATCTTCAATTTGCGTATGTCGTACTTCCACGTGCCCCCGCGGGACAGACATTCTACCATTATTTAGCGTGGCGTTTGATGAACATTATCATCAAATTATGGCGAGCATTCACTTAAACAGTTAATTTGAACAGTTATAGTTGCATCAGCGCATTAGACTCTGAACTGCTCTGTTAGTTGGATTGTGTGGATTCTTTTTGGTCTGTGACTTTCAGAATATAGTGAACATTTTAGAGAGAATCGTTTTTGATTACGAATCCCAGACAATCTCCTAATTCCTCAGAGCCATAAGCTGTAGCTATAAGTGTATTTCTCAGATGAAGTGGGCACTAGGAATTCTAATTACAGGCTTCACGTTTTGCTAATCACTTTCTGGTTCCCAATATTGTAGTTGGAGAGGCAGTGTTGAGAACGGCAAAAGACTGCATAAATAATAGGAACATTTTTATAACAATTAATTCCACCTGCCGCCCCACATATGGTTAATCGGCCGGGAAATGCATCTTTTATACATTACACTCTACATTTAAATAAAAACATTAATTGCAACGCGCCGCCCCACATATAGTGCATCGGCCGGGAAAAACAAAACATTTTAAACAACATTAATTCCACCCGCCGCCCCACACGCTGCTCGGCACAGCCACGTGGAACAAATATCTTGGCATGAAGTTGCAAGGCGACATGAAATGGAACGAGCACGTCGGGATGGTAGTAGGTAAGGCGAATGGCCGACTCCGGTTTACTGAGATAATTTTAGGAAAATGTGGTTCATCTCTGTCGGATTGAAGGAAAGCATCGAAGCAATTCAGAGTGGTGCTGCTAGATTTGTTACTGGTTGGTTTGAAGAAAACTCAAGTATTACGGAGATGCTTCGCGAACTCATATTGTAATTCCTGGAAGGATGACGAAGTTCCTTGCGAGAAGCGCTATTGAGGAAACTGGGAGAACTGTCACTTAAAGCTGACTGCAGAACGATTCTACTGCCACTAGTGTAAAATTCGCGTAAAGGCTACGAAGATAAGAGAAATAAGAGCTCATACGCAGGTATATAGACAATCGTTTTTCCCTAGCTGTATTCACAAGTGGAACTGGGAAAGATATGATTAATAATGGTACAAAGTACCTCTCTGCCAGACACCGTACGGTGGTTTGCGAAGTATCTTTATAAATATCTAAATGCAGATGGAGCTTGGTGATGAAATCCCTAAGAGCTATCACATAACAGGGAAGGTGACTGCTACCTTCCGCCCATTGTTCCAAATAGCCACAGATATTTTGTTAGATATTAATACAGTGATATTTAACAGGTCAGTCAACGTTTGACAGGGTGCCTGACTATTCGTCAAACCGGGAATATACCCTGCAGCCTGTGAATATGGCTGTTTTCGCCTTTAAAGACAAGAGTGTCCTATGCATACTCACCATGAAGGCGAAGCAGAAAGGGGAGCGCTTTCACTGAAGACAAAATAGACCTCCCGGTTCACACTCCATTAAATTTCGGGCACCAAGTCGGATAAATTTCGCTTCCTGTAATATTTCGGCCGTATACCGTTCAGCCGTCTTCAGAGTGAACCGCATGACTGACGCTACAGCACACGCTCCGTTCTTTCCAACTCGCAGACCGATCCAATGAGCATATGACCACAGATACACAGGCGCCAGACCTATACGTAGATCGTCGGCAAAGACGTGCATATAAGAGTGAAATAGACCTGTGGCTACGCGGTCGATCCGCGCTGGAAAGTCGATGTAGCACTGTGAGATGCATTGCTGCGTCGTTTTAGTTTGGGTAAGTCGCGGTATCAGGCGCTTTCTTTAATAGACTTGCAAAGATGTTGCCACAGTGCTGCTAACAGTGATCACCAACTTCGCAACGTGGATCGACTGCGTAGCCAAAGATGTAGCTCATGCTTATGTGGACTTCTTTGTCATGGATCAACGTCTCTGGCGGCTGTGTATCCGAGGCCTCATGCGCAGTGGCACGGCCTGCGAGATTTAAGGAAATTCGGTTTACTATGGATATGGGTGAACGGTATAAGGCGGAAATATCACAAAAAGAAGCGGAATGTATGTGGCTGAATGCCGGAAATTTGGTGGAACATTCATTGCACCGCAAAAACGTAAACACTCGCATCCTTGTTCACGTTCACGAAAATATGAATAAACGGGCCCAACTCACGGTACAACAACCACCCCCAAATCTTCAAAGTACCACTTACAATAGTATTTCCTACATTCAGTACAAGTTAAACGCCACATTCTGACACTGGTGCTGTCGAAGCCTCGCTTCACTCGACTCGCCGGATGTCACTAAACGCCCCAGGTCAACTACTATACTGATTTCCTGTTTTTTAGTCCATTGAAGACGTAGAGATTTATGTGCCGGTAAGAGAAGGGGCCTTTCATATTATTTCTCACTCTAAATGTCGATTCGAAGCAGCTCCCTTCGCAATGTTCTCTCTGAAACCGGTTGAGATGGACCAGCATTCACTGAGAGTAGCACATGCTGTCGGATTTGAATCCGGTTGTCATTCAGAGGACGTAAATCTCGTCTCCAGTCCACGTACGTTAGTGTGTTTTCTAACACTGTGCGACGTGTCCGCGATTGGTACACCACTCCTTGTTGACAGGTTTGACACTTTGTGTCGATATCCCAGCAAGTCAGTCACCATCTGCCGTGTGGTGCTGATTCCATATAATGGACTGCCACATACCACCTGATTGCCATGACACGTTAGAAGACGTTCACATGTGTTTTACACACATCTGCCCCGATAGATGAGTGGTGCCGGCACGGTAGCTCAGCTCGTTCGGTCAGAGGGTTAGCTACCCTCTTTCTTAAAAAAAAAAAAAAAAAAAAAAAAAAGTGACTAGATGGATTAACGAAGAACCTGAATGGGTGTTATGGGACGTCCGCCTCGAACAAATTCAACGAACAATATAGAAAAAAGTGGCCAGTGTGACGGACTGTCACGCCGAAGTGCTCGGCTTCGATTACCGGCTGTGTTGGAGACTTTCTCCGCTCAGGGATTGGGTGTTGTGTGGTCTCTACCATCGTCATCTCATCCTCATCGGCGCGCAAGTCGACGACGTGGCGACAACTCAAAATACTTGCACCAGGCGGCAGGCCTGCCCGACGGAAGGCCACAGCCACATGACATTTCCATTTTTTTACATCATCTTAAGCTCTCTAGAGTGACCAGTACGCTTTTTTTAAGGGGATGATAACATTTTGATCAATGAGTACGTAAGAAAAATAACCAGAAGGAAAATAATGCTAGAATTAATTATCTCTAACATTGAACAAACGTCGTAGACAAACTTGCAAAGTTGGATTAGATGATCACTTCAGGGGGGGGGGGGGGGGCATACTGCAGTAGTGGACGACTAGTACTGTAAGTACTGCAAGTGGGCTGCTTCTGTGTTGGCAGCGCTGTGTATCGCTTTGCGTTGGATCTCTGACAGCACTTTCTTTGTAAGAGACTCTCTGGCTGGTCGGACTCGTTGTTGGAAGTTAATCGCCAGTAGTGATCAAAGTACTGTTGGGCAGTTGGAAGTAAACAGCCAGCAGCGCTGGATGTTAAATGTGAGAAGTTAGCATTGATGGAAGATAGAGGTATGAAGTGTTAGCGTAGGCTAACGATCTGGAAGTATCCGACTTCGAGATTGAAAATTATTCATGATTATATGACGATTTATATTCGTGTTTGAACAGGATGTCACATTACTAATGTAAAAAATACATTATATGGTTTGCAACAAAAACTTTCCTGTGCTAACCACATGCCTATTAGTAGTTAGAATCTTTTAGGTATCTCGCAGTATTGACGCTCGTTGTGTTGCAGAAGATTTTTGTGAGGTTAAGTGCTTAATGAAATGTATAGGTTATTGTTAAGATTTCTTTTAGTCAGTGCCATTCTTTGGAATTGTTATTGTTGTTGTTGTCTTCAGTCCTGAGACTGGTTTGATGCCGCGCTCCATGCTACTTTATCCTGTGCAAGCTTCTTCATCTCCCAGTACTTACTGCAACGTACATCCTTCTGAGTCTGCTTAGTGTATTCATCTCTTGGTCTCCCTCTACGATTTTTACCCTCCACACTGCCCACCAATGCTAAATTTGTGATCCCTTTATACCTCAGAACATGTCCTACCAACCGGTCCCTTCTTCTTGTCAAGTTGTGCCACAAACTCCTCTTCTCCTAAATTGTATTCAATACCTCCTCATTAGTTATGTGACCTACCCATCTAATCTTCAGCATTCATCTGTAGCACCAAATTTCGAAAGCTTATATTCTCTTCCTGTCTAAACTATTTATCGTCCATGTTTCACTTCCATACATGGCTACACTCCATACAAATACTTTCAGAAACGACTTCCTGACACATAAATCTATACTCGATGTTAACAAATTTCTCTTCTCTTGCCATTGCCAGTCTACATTTTATATCCTGTCTACTTCGACCATCATCAGTTATTTTGCTCCCCAAATAGAAAACTCCTTTACTACTTTAAGTGGCTCGTTTCCTAATCTAATTCCCTCAGCATCACCCGACTTAATTCGACTACACTCCATTATCCTCGTTTTCCTTTTGTTGATGTTCATCTTATATCCTCCTTTTAAGACACTGTCCATTCCGTTCAACTGCTCTTCCAAGTCCTTTGCAGTCTCTGACAGAATTACAATGTCATCGGCGAACCTCAACTTTTTTATTTCTTCTCCATGGACTATAATACCTACTCCGGATTTTTCTTTAGTTTCCTTTACTGCTTGCTCAATATACAGATGGAATAAGATCGGGGAGAGGCTACAACCCTGTCTCACTCCCTTCCCAACCGCTGCTTCCCTTTCATGCCCCTCGACTCTTATAACTGCCATCTAGTTTCTGTATAAATTGTAAATAGCCTTACGCTCCCTGTATTTTACCCCTGCCACCTTTAGAATTTGAAAGAGAGTATTCCAGTCAACATTGTCAAAAGCTTTCTCTAAGTCCACAAATGCTAGAAATGTAGGTTTGCCTTTCCTTAACCTATTTTCTAAGATAAGTCGTAGGGTCAGTATTGCCTCACGTGTTCCAACATTTCTGTGGAATCCAAACTGATCTTCGCCGAGGTCGGCTTCTACCAATTTTTCCATTCGTATGTAAAGAATTCGCGTTAGTATTTTGCAGCTGTGACTTATTAAACTGATAGTTCGGTAATTTTCACATCTGTCAACACCTGCTTTCTTTGGGATTGGAATTATTAAATTCTTCTTGAAGTCTGATGGTATTTCGTCTGTCTCATACATCTTGCTCACCAGATGGTAGACTTTTGTGAGTACTGGCTCTACTAATGCCGTCAGTAGCTCCAATGGAATGTTGTCTACTCCCGGGGCCATGTTTCGACTCAGGTCTTTCAGTGCTCTATCAAACTCTTCACGCAGTATCATATCTCCCATTACATCTTCATCTACATCCTCTTCCATTTCCATAATATTGTCTTCAATTACATCGCCCTCGTATAGACCATCTATATACTCCTTCCACGTTTCTGATTTCCCTTCTTTCCTTAGAACTGGGTTTCCATCTGAGCTCTTGATATTCGTACAAGTGGTTCTCTTTTCTCCAAAGGTCTCTTTAATTTTCCTGTAGGCAGTATCTATCTTGCCCCTAGTGAGATAAGCCTCTACATCCTTACATTTGTCCTCTAGCCATCCCTGCTTACCAGTTTTGCACTTCCTGTCAATCTCATTTTTGAGACGTTTGTATTCCCTTTTGCCTGCTTCATTTACTGCGTTTTTATATTTTCTTCTTTCATCAATTAAATTCGATATTTCTTCTGTTACCCAAGGATTTCTACTAGCCCTCGTCTTTTTACCTACTTGATCGTCTGCTGCCTTTACTACTTCATTCCTCAGAGCTACCCATTCTTCTTCTACTGTATTTCTTTCCCCCATTCCTGTCAATTGTTCACTTATGCTCTCCCTGAAACCCTGTACAGTCTCTGGTTCTTTCAGTTTGTCCAGGTACCATCTCCTTAAATTCCCACCTTTTTGCAATTTCTTCAGTTTTAATCTACAGTTCATAACCAATAGATTGTTGTCAGAGTCCACATCTGCCCCTGGAAATGTCTTACAATTTAAAACCTGGTTCCTAAATCTCTGTCTTACCATTATATAATCTATCTGATACCTTCTAGTATCTCCAGGATTCTTCCATGTATACAACCTTCTTTTATGATTCTTGAACCAAGTGTTAGCTGTGATTAAGTTATGCTCTGTGCAAAATTCTACTAGACGGCTTCCTCTTTCATTTCTCTCCCCCAATCTATATTCACCCACTTTGTTTCCTTCTTTCCCTTTTCCTACTCTCGAATTCCAGTCACCCATGACTATTAAATTTTCGTCCCCTTCACTTTATGTTTGACCTCTGCTTAAGACAGTATTACTACTCACGGCACATATTGGTTGAAAGCACCGATGTTGGCTGTTAATCAGTTGAAATCTATTTGCAAAATTGAATAAATAAAACATTATTTTGCGACTGGTTGCTGCATATTTGGTAAATTCAATAAATATCACTTGATACATCTAACTGTTCCTGAGAAAAGGGGTCTTAACAAACGGATGGATAGGCAGGCTGTCAGATAGCAAATGAATAACAAATTTATGAATTACGAATTAATAATTTTCAAATTACATGTAATGTGAAATATTGCCTATTGCTCATTTCATGATTCCACATCTACTGGAAGTACTTACTAAGTTTGATGAGTGAGTTTGCGAACATGAAAATATGTGACATAAATGGCTGTATGTCTTGACTCTATTGACTTAGAAGCATAAGTTTGTGAAAGCGAATTTAAAAATTATGGTAACTCTCATAAGTAATACAGTTTCATATGATACTGAATCCTTTATTGCGCTCATGACGCGTTCGGAGTATAGTTATCAGGTGACATGGTAAAAAATAATAAAAAGAACTGCAAAATTGATATTATACTATACAGCTTTTCCACGAAAAATTGAGGTTATATAAATGTGAAATAAAATCTGTTGTGCACAATTTTGAAGAGCATAAGTACATACCATCTAATAATGTCCGAGCAGATGTCAAGCAAAACATGTGCTGTCGTGTACAAGAAGTGTATCTGACTACAGTTACGGTGTCAAGGCAGCCACTGGCAGAGCCATAATGTAAGCTGTTATCACTAGGAGGGACCGCTTCTGATGACGTGTAAAACAGAAACGTAAAATAATGAAACCACAAACCACATTAATCTCCAACAAGATCAACTGTAAAAACAGTGTAATAATGTAAGACATTCCTCTTACAACGTCATATAGAACCAAATTCGTTATGATTTGATAATAATTTCAGTAAACGTCACCATGTTCGACACAAAGTTATTTAAAACAACTATTTTTCAATAAAATAAAATTAATAAAATATTTATTTCGTTTTTAACAGCACAGTTGTGCAAGAATGTCAAAAGTGAAACACAATAAAATAGTGGAGGTTTAATAAAACATACATATTGTTACATGTCGTCTTTAAGTTTGCAATATCACAGAAGAAAAACAGTTCCATAATAAAATAACATGTTGTCATTAAGAACACCGTAAAACATGGAGAAAATTAAAAGAAAGACCATCCAGATGAGGATGCTTATTGTTCTTCCCTACCCACAAGTAAAACATTGAAAAATCAAAGGAAGTGTGAGTAGCCTGTTCGTATGTTGGCAGCGCCATAGTCTGTATTAATATCGCTGATACCCTTCTACGCCCTCAGCAAGAGATTCTGTAGTTGGACGGACTAGCAGTTAGCAAGCGGACAGAGGAGGGTTTGGACATGATTTCTTAGTGTAGACTCAGTGCTGGTAGGACATGCATTGTAAAATGAGGATGGATGTAGGTGGTAATGTTTGGGTAGTGGCATTATTGACAACTATATGACTTTGAAACTGGATGTCACATGAATAAGCTGACTGTAGTTCCTGCTTGCTGTATTTGCTGTAGTTCGTGTTATGTAGATTTTCTGTGAGGTAAGTGACTTAGGAAAAAGTGTGGGTTAGTGTCAGGATTTCTTGCAATTCAGGGCCATTCTTTTGTATTAATTCTTTGAAGCCACGTTGTCACTGTATAGCAGTAAAATTGCGTTGGACTTGTATATTGTGGGTAATAAATGAATAGGTTAAGTTTGAGTTGTCTCTTTCAGGGAAAATTCTGTAGGTCAGTGTCTTAAATGATAAACGTAAAGAGACCAGTAGTGTCACCGACTCTTCAATTGTAATTGTGCACCCGCATAGTCGCAATGGATTGCTGCTGGCCATCTCTACAAGGACTACAGCAGGTCTGCACCTTCGGTGGCCCACTACTATCATAATCTTTAGGAAGACTACTGTGGGTCTGCTCTGTGGTGGCCCATCAATTCTACCAATATTCTTCAAGACTACGACTGATACTGCTGTGAGTCTGCTCTGTTGTGGCCCATTACCAATCCTATGATACCAACTGAAAGCTTCAGGTCAACAGTCAGCACCGTATTTCCGTGGGGAGGGCAACACTACTTCTTCAAGACTGCATGGTTGTCCACTACTTGCTTGTGCATTTTCATATACTACTCAGCCTTTGTGCATAAAACTGGCATAGACTTCTCTTCTGACGGATTATTAGGACTGTCTTTAGAGACTGTGAGGAGAATTTTTACTTTATTGACCAGCAGCATATTACCTAATCTTTGTGAGCATCTAATCTATTTGATACTGTTAATACATAAAATTTTAACAACTTAGTCTTGGCCACTGTCCAAAACACTTTGTAAAATTTTTTGAGGGGAGCGGGGGTGGCTACGTAAGTAGCCTGTTTGTATATTGGCAGCGCTATAGACTTTAATAATATCACTGATAGCGCTCTGCACCCTCGGCAAGAGATTCTGTGGTTGTACGGACCAGCAGTTAGCGAGCGGATAGAGAAGGGTTTAGACGTGATTTCTTAGTGGAAACTCAGTGTTGGTAGGACATGCACTGTAAAATGAGGATGGATGTAGTTGGTAATGTTTTGTAGTGGAATTATTGACGACTATATAATTTTTGGAACTGGATGTCACATGATTAAGCTGCTCGTTGTTGCTGCTTACTGTAATTGCTGTATTTCGTGTTATGAAGATTTTCTGTGAGGTAAGTGACTTATGAAAAAGTATGAGTTATTATTAGGATTTCTTGAAATTCACGGCCTTTCTTTTGTGTTAATTATTTGAAGACATGTTGTCACTGAATAGCAGTCAGATTGCGTTGGGCTTGTACATAGTGGGTAATAAGTGAATAGTCTTTGTCAGGGAAAATTCTGTAGGTCAGTATCTTAAATGATAAAAATAAGTAGAGAGACCAGTAGTTTCACTCAGTAGTTTCACCAGTAGTTTCACCTGGTAGAGATTCAGTAGTTTCAAAACACCCATGACTGTTTGGAATCTTCCCATTTATTATGAGTTCTGGGTCTATCTGATTATTCACATATATCTCAGTTTCTTCAGAAATGTTCAATAATATACTTTCATTACGAAAATGCGAAGTGGATATGTCGTCTTCAAAGCTTTTAAGCTGATATTGGTTCTTATTTTGATGATACCCAGACATAGTGCCACTATTCGTGTAATCTAATTTGGGACTGTCGTTCTACGGATCGAAGCGTGGAATGTCAAGTCCCTTAATCGGGCAGGTAGGTTAGAAAATTTAAAAAGGGAAATGGTTAAGTTAAAGTTAAATGCAGTGTGAATTGGTGAAGTTTGGTGGCAGGAGGAACAAGACTTTTGGTCAGGTGAAAACAGGGTTATAAATACAAAATCAAAAAGGGCTAATGCAGGAGTAGGTTTAATAATGAATAAAAAAGTGGCAGTGTGGGTAAGCTGCTATAAACAGCATAGTGAACGTATTATTGTGGCCAAGATAGGCACGAAGCCCACACCTACTACAGTAGTGCAAGTTTATATGGCAACTAGCTCTGCAGATGATGAAGAAATTGATGAAATGTATGATGAGATAAAAGAAATTATTCAGGTAGTGAAGGGAGACGAAAATTTAATAGACATGAGTGACTGGCAATCGAGAGTAGGAAAAGGGAGAGAAGGAAACGTAGTAGGTGAATATGGATTGGGGGTAAGAAATGAATGAGAAAGCCTTTTGGTAGAAATTTGCACAGAACATAAATTTATCATAGCTAACACCTGGTTCAAGAATCATGAAAGAAGGTTGTATGCATGGAAGAACCCTGGAGATACTAAAAGGTATCAGATAGATTATATAATGGTAAGACAGAGATTTAGGAACCAGGTTTTAAATTGTAAGACATTTCCAGGGGCAGATGTGGACTCTGACCAAAATCTATTGGTTATGACCTGTAGATTAAAGCTGAAGAAACTGCAAAAAGGTGGGAATTTAAGGAGATAGGACCTTGATAAACTGACTAAACCAGAGGTTGTAGAGAGTTTCAGGGAGAGCATAAGGGCACAATTGACAGGAATGGGGGAAGGAAATACAATAGAAGAAGAATGGGTAGCTCTGAGGGAAGAAGTAGTGGAGGCAGCAGGCGATCAAGTAGGTAAAAAGACTAGCGCTGGTAGAAATCCTTGGGTAACAGAAGAAATATTGAATTTAATTGATGAAAGGAGAAAATATAAAAATGCAGTAAATGAAGCAGGCAAAAAGGAATACAAACGTCTCAAGAATGAGATCGACAGGCAGCGCAAAACTGGTAAGCAGGGATGGCTAGAGGACAAATGTAAGGATGTAGAGGCTTATCTCACTAGGGGTAAGATAGATACTGCCTACAGAAAAATTAAAGAGACCTTTGGAGAAAAGAGAACCACTTGTATGATTGTCAAGAGCTCAGATGGAAACCCAGTTCTAAGGAAAGAAGGGAAATCAGAAAGGTGGAAGGAGTATATTGTGGGTCTATACAAGGGCAATGTACTTGAGGACAATATTATGGAAATGGAAGAGGATGTAGATGAAGATGTAATGGGAGATACGATACTGCGTGAAGAGTCTGACATAGCGCTGAAAGACCTGATTCGAAACAAGGCCCCGGGAGTAGACAACATTCCATTAGATCTACTGACGGCCTTGGGAGAGCCAGTCATGACAAAACTCTACCATTTGGTGAGCAAGATGTATGAGACAGGCGAAATACCGTCAGACTTGAAGAAGAATATAATAATTCCAATCCCAAAGAAAGCAGGTGTTGACAGATGTGAAAATTACCGAACTATCAGTTTAACAAGTCACAGCTGCAAAATACTAACACGAATTCTTCACAGACGAATGGAAAATCTGGTAGACGTCGACCTCGGAGAAGATCAGTTTGGATTCCGTAGAAATGTAGGAACACGTGAGGCAATACTGACGTTACGCCTTATCTTAGAAAAAAGATTAAGGAACGGCAAACCTACGTTTCTAGCATTTGTAGACTTAAAGAAAGCTTTTGACAATGTTGGCTGGAATACTCTCTTTCAAATTCTAAAGGTGGCAGGGGTAAAATACAGGGAGCGAAAGGCTATTTACAATTTGTACAGAAAGCAGATGGCGGTTATACGAGTCGAGGGACATGAAAAGAAAGCAGTGTTTGGGAAGGGAGTAAGACAGTATTGTAGCCTCTCCCCGATGTTATTCAATCTGTATATTGAACAAGCAGTAAAGGAAACAAAAGAGAAATTCGGAGTAGATATTAAAATCCATGGAGAAGAAATGAAAACTTTGAGGTTCGCCGATGACATTGTAATTTTATCAGAGACAGCAAAGGACTTGGAAGAGCAGTTGAACGGAATGGACAGTGTCTTGAAAGGAGGATATAAGATGAACATCAACAAAAGCAAAACGAGGATAATGGAATGTAGTCGAATTAAGTCGGGTGATGCTGAGGGAATTAGATTAGGAAATGAAACGCTTAAAGTAGTAAAGGAGTTTTGCTATTTGGGGAGCAAAATAACTGATGATGGCAAGGAAAGCGTTTCTGAAGAAGAGGAATTTTTTAACATGGAGTACAGATTTAAGTGTCAGGAAGTCGTTTCTGAAAGTATTTGTATGGAGTGTAGCCATGTATGGAAGTGAAACATGGACGATAAACAGTTTGGACTGGAAGAGAATAGAAGCTTTCGAAATGTGGTGCTACAGAAGAATACTGAAGATTTGATGGATTGATCACGTAACTAATTGGGAGGTATTGAATAGAATTGGGGAGAAGAGGTGTTTGTGGCACAACTTTACAAGAAGAAGGGACCGGTTGGTGGGGCATGTTCTGAGTCAGCAAGGGACACAAATTTAGCACTGGTGGGCAGCGTGGAGGGTAAAAATCGTAGAGGGAGGCCAAGAGATGAATGCAGTAAGCAGATTCAGAAGGATGTAGGTTGCAGTAAGGACTAGGAAATGAAGAAGCTTGCACAGGATAGAGTAGCATGGAGAGCTGCATCAAACCAGTCTCAGGTCTGAAGACCACAACAACAACAACAACAAGGATTTGAGACTCCCTTGCAGTTGGCCTGATGGAGTATTCCTTACATAAACGGCAGAAAATCTTATAAATACCTGCACTATAGAATTTATTCGGTGGTGGTTCCAAGATACGTCGCCGTAATTCACTCAGTTCATTATTCGTTCCAGACCCCGTGGTAATATGATATTTGCGGAACACATCTTCCATCCTATCTGACATGGACCAATGGTGTGACAAGGAAATACACTTTTAACCACGACTTTGTTTTCTACTCAACTAAAAAATTTTCTTCCAGTTCTGGCTGCCGTCTCAGTGAAGTTATTAGCACTCCCTCTTAATAAGAAAGAGCCTTTACTGTGCTTGTGTAACTCTATAAAGAAATTAAAATCAAAAGTGGTAAAAAATACGGCTTTGGTCACTAACGCTATTTCACATCCCGTCGACGATGAGTTCATTAGAGGAGAACCACATGCTCAAATTAATGAAGTAAGTCCCATACTTCATACCGTACGTCAATGTCATTTAGTTTTACGTTACTGCAGTATCTGCACATTCAAGTCGTTCGTGCCGTAAGTTTCGCTTGAGACCCCTTGTTTTCGGAGTCTGTAACTTTCAATAGAATGGAAAATGATTACGATTTTACTGCTGCCCAGTGAGCACAAGAGGAGATGAGCAGGCATCCAACAAGGAGCTCGGTGGTAGAAAGGGTAACTCCGGATTTAGAAGCTGATGTTGGGCAATCAGTATGCTTTGCGATCAGATAAAGAGCACGTTCGGTGTTAGGCCCTGTGGTGATTCAGAAGTTGATGATGGGCAGTCAGTATGCCTTGCAATCAAATAAAGAGCATGCTCGGTGTCAGGCCCTCTGGTGATCGATCCAAACATTGACCGCATACCTCCGATGCCGTCATGTGACTGATGTCAGTTGTTTCGCTGAACCGATATCGTGGTGGTAGTGCTCTTTATGGGGAACTTGCATTTCATTCCTCTATCTGACTTTTGTAAAGCCGGAATGTCAACTTCTTGACCGTTGGAAAGCTCTGTCTCTGGTTCAGTTTGGGAGATCGATCTTCAGTTCTCAGCTTTCGTGACGAGTTGACTACACTCGTAGTTCATTGTTTTCTTCTTATGAAGCAATTCGCTACTACTACATACTTTCATTTTCCATTTAAATTCGCTGTATGAACTCAGTTCCCAGAAAACTGTTATGGTCCAGACGCTGCGCTGTCGTTTCTCTAACATCTATGACGTAGTTACATAGACTGAACGATTGCTTGATATGAAAGAGTAACTTGCTTAATGTACATCATTTTAACATTTCATACAGCTTTTAAATATCATAACATCCTTTAGGCAATTTTACAGGTCGAAAAATATTTTCCATCACACCTGAATTAGGTACGTCTAAAGCAAATATAAAGAAAGTACAAATACTGGGTGTATGCAGCCGTTACAGGACTAAAACAGACTTTCGTTATTTCTCAGTGTGATAATGACACTTACTTAGCTACTTGACTGAAGACAATAATTTAGGTTACTTTCTACGCAGTTTCGCTGCACTATGTAATCAAAAGTATCCGGACACCCCTGAAAACATGCGTTTTTCATATCAGGTGCATTGTGGTGCCACTTACTGCCAGGTACTCCATATCACCGACCTCAGTAGTCATTAGACATCGTGAGAGAGCAGAATAGAGCGCTCCGCGGAACTCACGGACTTCGAATGTGGTCAGGTGATTGGGTGTCACTTGTGTCATAGGTCTGTGCGCGAGATTTCCACACTCCTAAACATCCCTAGGTCCACTGTTTCCGATGTGATAGTGAAGTGGAAACGTAAAGGGACACCTACAGGCCGACCTCGTCTGCTGACTGACAGAGACCACCGACAGTTAATGAGGGTCGTAACGTGTAATAGACAGAAATCTATCCAGACCATCACACAGGAATTCCAAACTGTATCAGGATCCACTGCAAGTACTATTACAGCTGGGCGGTATGTGAGAAAACTTGGATTTCATGGTCGAGCGGCTGCTCGTAAGCCACACATCACGCTTCGCTTGGTGTAGGATGCGTAACATTGGACGATTGTGATTATCTGTCGCTAATACCATTCTAGATTCGAAAGTAATCGATCGTAATACTTCCGGCGCGAAATCGATGTTTATATTATTTAACTTAACTCTTACTTGAATTCTATTAAAAGCATAATTATGTTCGTAAATCTCTATTGCCTCCCTATAGAAGCATGCATTATAATGTATTACCTAAAACTCTGTTCTCACTGAATTTATTTTATAGTCTCCATCTACAGCCGATTTCTCTATGAATATTGATGTATAACGACCACAGATTCTTAGCTCGGAAATTTTAAGTGAAGTGAAAAGATATCGTTGACGATTTGCCCGTTCATGATAACATCTTTGGTTGGAAAAGTTTTTAGCGCATTTGTGGTATTTGTTGATAATATTTTTAGTGGGAGCTATTACAACATGTGTAGCAGGAATAGGATGATGTTTTAAGTGGAATGTGGTGTAAGTTCTACATGAAAAGTAGTAAATGGTAGGGAATGCAGACAGTGTTAATGACGGAAAGGTAATCTTGAGCGTCTGAGTGCGGGGATGATAACATGAGTCATCTGTAGAGAGGAAGATTTACTTGATTTATTCCACAGGTAGTGTGTTTGCCGGGATAGTGTTCGTAGTAACTGCCATACTGACGTCGAATGAACAAAGTGGATACAAGTGGCTAACGTCACAGCAGTGAACAGAAATTCACGACGAATCTTCAATTTCCTTTTTCATAGAGTATAGTAAACACGTATGTATACCATTTACCGAATCAGTGAGGGTAATTTAATCAACAGGGACAAGTTTCATAGTGGACAGGTTATCAGATCCGGTAAGTGCAGCACAGAAAATCGTGTTCTCAGATTTACAAGGAGGGATAGAAATTCGTTTTTAATGGAAACTTATGTACTACAGTGTACAAAACAATGATTCGGATGACGCTTTCGAACATGTAAGAAGTGATTGTGGATGTAATTCTATTTCGACCACTCTGTAATTTTTAAGGGTTAGTTTTTTGCAGGAATTTCGTTGAACAGCTGATATATAGCGAAATGTAGACATGCACGTATAAGAAGTTAAGCAAAATACACGTAGTCTGTGAAAGGCTAATCAGATATTTGATTTATGAAATATTTGCTATATGTCGACTGTACATGTATATTGTGTTTATATCATTTGCCTTTGTGGCTGAACTGTGGTGACACGGAAGATGTTGAAACTGGGTGGATAATTATGTAGGAAATGTGTCACAGAAATTTTAAAGTCAAGAGGAGAGAGGATTTGGCCTACCATTTCTCATTAGGAGAGTGTATTCCGGTACCCTGCGTCATACTCCAAACTTCACGGTATGTCCTAGAGAACGATGGGTAACAACAACATCGCTCCCATATACATTCTGTTACGTGGACAGTTCACTATGAAACTCTCACGCAACATATTTCGGAATACTTGAACACCTCTATGCTCTATGCTCTATGCTCTATGCTCAAGTAGTCGACCACTGACGCTGCATAATAATTGTAATCAAAATTCAGTATCTCCAGTGACTGCCTCTGTCATTGTTTTCTCTTCATTTCTCCTTTTAGTAGAGTCAGGTGCTGCAGGGTTGACAGCCTACGAGCTGGCTAGGATAAGAGCATTCTTAAAAGGAACAAACAACCGCAGAAAGGTTCGTAGCCCAAGGAGAAATCGCAGCCTCAGGAAGCCAGGCCGGCATCCACGTCCTTCAACCTATGTTCTCCGTTCAGGACACTAGATGGCATTTTCTGTCGGAAAGTCATAGTTGTTTGTAGAAGCCTTTTAGGAAGATAGGAAATCTCTAGCTAGGTGTTGCCTCCAAGACGGTGGCATGTGAACTGCCTTTACCTCAGGAGTTACGCCATAAAATAGCTTTCGGTTTAAATTTCACAGTCTAGCTTTCTGATTAGTTCTGACATTTTCTCTCCCATGCCTATGGTTCTGCCATCTCACAGAACTCTTTCGAAATTGTATTATGAACTGGGAGAGATTTTCTGTCTGCGTCCCAATCACACAGCTCTATTGGTTAAACAAAGCGTAAATCTGCAAGGTTAGGAAATTGTTTTGCATCTTTACTCACGTGTTACTGGACAGAACTTGCAGTGTCTGCCACGACTAATCGGTGAGTTTCCGGTTCTGATGGGAAAGGGAAAGGTTCAGAGCATCAAGAAAAAAATCTTTAACGCTAGGTGATGGATGAGGCTTTTGAAGAACAATAACTCGCTGCTAAGCTATGGATGAGTAGTAGCAGAGGTTACTAGGAGATAACGAAGTATTTACTTGTTGCTGAATGGCTGATGAGGCAAGCCTTGCAGTTACACAGGAGGAAGCTTCCTCATGAGAGCGACCTGATCTCAGAATATCCAGCCGCTGTTGACATTGTCTTCCGCATTACACTATGAGCTTGGTGAGATGGATGTGTTGCGATCATTGACTATGTAGGGATGCGGTATTATTTCACTCCCTTCGAGAGCCATTTATTCCGATTATATAATTCGCAGCCACCTCGTTTGCTTTCAGTGTGCACTTTGGTGATCTTACTGCTGTGCGAACCTATATTTCTGTACTCTTTCCTACTAACCGTACTTACAGTCACTGGTCATATTCATGTGTTAGTGGTGTAACTTTCCACTTATCGTGTCTACCCTCCTTTGTCACGGTTAGAGTGTATCAGTAGAAATCTTTGTCTAAGTATTAAATGCTCGAATGTCTCTCTTAGAGGGTAAGTAATGTGTTTCGATCTTCGATAACAAACTTGATTGTGATAGTGAACATGTGTTTCTGTTGCAGATCACATAATCGCTCCTCTCATCATTATGTCTATGTGTGTGGATTGAAGCTATATGCCCATTCTTGATTATGCCATCTCTGTTATTATTCAGTAAGATGTATCCATTATGTGATGTTATCATTTATTTTCTCATTTCAGAATAAAAAAGGGCACCTTGGATGGCTAGAGATAGGACGTTCATACTTACAGGAGCTGTACATTAGCATATACTGCAGACATGATTAGCATTTCAGTCACCTCGTTTCAGCATGTGCACAGGGTACTCCATCGGCACTGATAACGTGTTCCATTCGTGATGCAATCGACGTGCGTAAGGAGCGAATGGCGTCCTGTGGTATTGCCATGCATGTTGCATTCACCTAGTTTGCAAGTTCATCTCTGGTTGTTGGCACTGGGTCGCAGTGCTACACCCATCGTATTACCATATCCCACACATTTTCTACTGGCGATGAGCCTTGCGATCCGGCGGGCCAGGGCAAAAGGCTGACATCCTGTGACACCAAGAAGACACGTGTTCGTGCAGCAACATGTGGTCGTGTATTGTCTTGCTAAGAACTGCCGCCTAGGGTGAAATACCAAAATACGGAAAAATAAGAATGACACATCAAAATGTAAGCCATACATGCAAAATATGGTTCAAATGGCTCTGAGCACAATGCGACTTAACTTCTGAGGTCATCAGTCGCCTAGAACGTAGAACTAATTAAACCTAACTAACCTAAGGACATCACACACATCCATGCCCGAGGCAGGATTCGAACCTGCGACCGTAGCGGTCGCTCGGCTCCAGACTGTAGCGCCTAGAACCGCACGTCCACTCCGGCCGGCAATACATGCAAACCGTACGTTTTATCTACTGTGGGAACACACATGAAAAGAGAACTCAGGTGGAAGAAACAATTATCAATGCGAAACAAACGCAAACAGAAAACTTGAAACAGCAAAAAGTGACCACGCACCATATGGATACTAAAAACAAGATAAAAACACAAAAAGCTCACGCTGGAAAACCACAACAATCTTCAACTGACGGCACACCATATCACTCAAAACCAAAAACTACAACAAGAGAAAAGAAATAAGATAGACTGCGATGATATCGAACAGAACTTGTACCTAAGTCGTCTGGAAACCTGCACTAACACTAGTAACAAGACTGAATCATCCACTGGTCGACACTATATGCTACCCCACCACTGAACAAACAGATAGAATGATTCTACGAACCGAAATCCTACCAACACATAAACGCAAACTCTGTAATCTTTTATGGAAATGATATGGACGAAAAGATAAAGGCAGTAGCCTTGAAAATGTGTACCAGGGTCCAATTACGGCGCACAGATGCAGGTACATCGATCAGACCCAGAGCGTGCCGAAGTGCTTTGTTTTTACTAAATTTCCGCAGTTAAAGCCGTGCACCTAAGCGGTGTGGGAGGTACGAAGGTGGACGCAGAGCTTGGCAAGCTGATGAACGAGGTATGTGTGGACATACTGAGTCTGCAAGAAACGTACAGATGAAGTGGAAGAATTCTAGGCCTTCCGAGGCAGTACTTGCAAAGATAGGTGGAAACAAGGCCATGGCTGCAAACACTGTAGTTAACATTAACTTTACAGAAATGCAATAAACTCAAGTACACACACAACATCAGGCAAAAGTAGAAATAACTGCAGGCAGAGAAACATGGATTACTTCATCAATCTGCACCCAGTACTCATTTGATACAGAGCGTTTTGCTGAAGTAATGAAAGATGTTGTGCGATTTGCAAATGGCAGATGACTACTGATCTCAACAAACATAGATGCTTGGTCATTCCTCTGGCAGTCTGATAGAACGGACACAATAGGACAAATAAGAGTTGACATTATAAATGAATGTAATCTTTTTTGTTCTAAACAAACGAGGCCAACTGCCAACATAAGGCAGAAATAGTGGAGTAGTTAGCGACCCAGACATTTCTCTGGCAAATGGCGCTACATTAATACAGATAGCGAACTGAAAGATGCTCGATAGGAGAATACTCAGTGGTCGTAACACAATAATTATATACACTAAAACAAATATTGACATTGACACATCACAACACCCAAGGTTGCTGCCGCGGAAATACAACTAGCAAAGACTAAGACGCATGACTGAAGAGTTTTCTCCGAAGCACAGATTACAGAGCTCACGTTCTTACAGACGTCTTACAGAGAGCACAAACTATGGCAATATCTGCGGACGCGAGGCATTCAAACAAAGGGCACCATGGTCGGCACTATTAACAAGACTAAGAGAAGACACTCGTGATAAACGACGATAAGTCAAAGACAGCATAGGAAAGAGAAATTAGAATTCGACATTACCGCGACGCTAAAACATTATACGAAGGAAAGACCACTGGGACACATATGTTACGAAAAACTTACCGAACATTGGGAGTGGTGAGTGGGGGGGGGGGGGAGGGGGGGGGGGAATATCTTTTTAAACTGCAGATTGAACGAATCAATACCCCGACAGTATTGTCAACACTGAGAAACCAGATGATACTACCACAAGAGGCTGGGCATACACACCACAGTATCTCCTCAACAAACTACTTCTTGGCAATGACCACAATCAGGACAACCACACAAGCGTTTGCAGACTGCTCGATGACAACTACGAAACCGAAGGTATCACCATACCCCTGCTCGCGAGCAGTTTGCATTGGCAATTCACAAAGTAATGAACAAAATGACTCCGGGCGCCGGCCGGGGTGGCCGAGCGGTTCTAGGCGCTACAGTCTGGAACCGCGGGACCGCTACGGTCGCAGGTTCGAATCCTGCCTCCTGTGAGTGATGTCCTTAGGTTAGGTTTAAGTAGTTCTAAGTTCTAGGGGACTGATGACCTCAGCAGTTAAGTCCAATAGTGCTCAGAGCCATTTGAATCATTTTTTTGACTCCGGGCCCAAATGGCGTCCACCCTAAAACCATCAAATAAGCTGTTGCACTTACCGTACCAAGCCTGGCAGATTTAGAGCAATAGCGCACTACTGTGGGCACAGCCATGGCCAGACTTGCGGCTGGTCGGATGCGGCCAGGTTTGCATGGAAAGGTGCTGTGCAACGCGCAAGGTGCCGGCTGCGGCCAGCTGCCCGTGCGTCCAGCCTCCGGCCAGCGCGCCTCTGCAGCCAGAGTTACACGCAGCTGAACGGGTCAGCGGGCACGTTGCACTGCCAGTGTGTAGCCAGCCGTCACTGCGCTTCCAGCTGTGGAGTTATTTTACATTCCGTGATTTGTTTCCTGCTGCGTGTCTGCAGAAAGATCTTTCTGTCATCATGGACTCTGATACGGAGAAATTTACCATAAATGTAACGGAGAGGCCTGCTTTGTGGAACTTGTCATGAAGAATATGCAGACAAAATGTGAAAAAGAGAATTTGTGAGGAAGTGAGTATGATGTTCGGGGGCAGAGAAGGTGCAAAACCACAGAATAAAACACTCTGTGGATGTTGTATTACCTTTATTTATCTTTATTAACACAACCTGTACATATAATTCAGACTTCAGTGAAAATTAACACAACCTGGTACATATAATTCACACTTCAGTGAATGTAATCCAACTGGTAGTCTAAACTGAATGCACGCCTACGTATTTGTCGTGGAATATCCTCATAAACTGAATCTAAACATTGAACACCATCACTCTTCGTACATAGTTGTGTAGAACACAAAGTGCCTTAAGCATATCTAGGGCGAAATCAACGTCCACATTCAGGGGTCTGTGAAAGATCCTCCACTTATTTACCATTATCCCGAACGTGCACTCTACGAAACGTCATGCTCGAGAATGATGATAGTTGAATACTTTTATTTTGTATGAATTCGCAGACCTACGTATAGACGCATAATTCTGTGTGACTGCGACAATGCCACGCCAGCAACAAATACATAAGGCAATGGCGTTTTGTTTACGTCTGAAATGTGTTTATCTTGCGGAATGTCCTAGTTATTAGACAGTATTCGCTTATACACTCCTAGAAATTGAAATAAGAACACCGTGAATTCATTGTCCCAGGAAGGGGAAACTTTATTGACACATTCCTGGGGTCAGATACATCACATGATCACACTGACAGAACCACAGGCACATAGACACAGGCAACAGAGCATGCACAATGTCGGCACAAGTACAATGTATATCCACCTTTCGCAGCAATGCAGCCTGCTATTCTCCCATGGAGACGATCGTAGAGATGCTGGATGTAGTCCTGTGGAACGGCTTGCCATGCCATTTCCACCTGGCGCCTCAGTTGGACCAGCGTTCGTGCTGGACGTGCAGACCGCGTGAGACGACGCCTCATCCAGTCCCAAACATGCTCAATGGGGGACAGATCCGGAGATCTTGCTGGCCAGGGTAGCTGACTTACACCTTCTAGAGCACGTTGGGTGGCACGGGATACATGCGGACGTGCATTGTACTGTTGGAACAGCACGTTCCCTTGCCGGTCTAGGAATGGTAGAACGATGGGTTCGATGACGGTTTGGATGTACCGTGCACTATTCAGTGTCCCCTCGACGATCACCAGTGGTGTACGGCCAGTGTAGGAGATCGCTCCCCACACCCTGATGCCGGGTGTTGGCCCTGTGTGCCTCAGTCGTATGCAGTCCTGATTGTGGTGCTCACCTGCACGGCGCCAAACACGCATACGACCATCATTGGCACCAAGGCAGAAGCGACTCTCATCGCTGAAGACGACACGTCTCCATTCGTCCCTCCATTCACGCCTGTCGCGACACCACTGGAGGCGGGCTGCACGATGTTGGGGCGTGAGCGGAAGACGGCCTAACTGTGTGCGGGACCGTAGCCCAGCTTCATGGAGACGGTTGCGAATGGTCCTCGCCGATACCCCAGGAGCAACAGTGTCCCTAATTTGCTGGGAAGTGGCGGTGCGGTCCCCTACGGCACTGCGTAGGATCCTACGGTCCTTGCGTGCATCCGTGCATCGCTGCGGTCCGGTCCCAAGTCGACGGGCACGTGCACCTTCCGCCGACCACTGGCGACAACATCGATGTACTGTGGAGACCTCACGCCCCACGTGTTGAGCAATTCGGCGGTACGTCCACCCGGCCTCCCGCATGCCCACTATACGCCCTCGCTCAAAGTCCGTCAACTGCACATACGGTTCACGTCCACGCTGTCGCGGCATGCTACCAGTGTTAAAGACTGCGATGGAGCTCCGTATGCCACGGCAAACTGGCTGACACTGACGGCGGCGGTGCACAAATGCTGCGCAGCTAGCGCCATTCGACGGCCAACACCGCGGTTCCTGGTGTGTCCGCTGTGCCGTGCGTGTGATCATTGCTTGTACAGCCCTCTCGCAGTGTCCGGAGCAAGTATGGTGGGTCTGACACACCGGTGTCAATGTGTTCTTTTTTCCACTTCCAGGAGTGTAGAACAGTGATCGTAGAAATGTTGTTGAGTAAACACATTTGCCGTCCTCATTCCACATCTACAGCGAACAATTTATAGTTTGCATCACAAACAGCCATTAGTGCAATAGAGAAATATTTCTTATAGTTGAAGAACATTGACGCATTGTTAGCTGGTTTTACCAGCCGCATATGCTTTCCATCAACGGCGCCGAGGCAGTTTGCGAAATTGGCCTTAGTTTCAAAATCTTTCGCTATTTGCAACCAGTCGTTTCTGGTCGGTTCTGACAACATTCATCTTTTAAAATAATCCAGATTGATGAAAATACCCTACTTAAAATTTTTATCATTGTTGTTACTCCAAGTTGGAAAGCGTGATGCAAATCAACGAACGAAATTCCAGTTGATAGATATCTGAAAGAGAGAAATTACTAAATGATTTCACACTTTTGGGAGATAGGTTAGTTTTAAGGCAACCTTTTCCTGAACAAAATGTCTCGAAATATATTTCTAAGATAGTCTAATAAACAGAATTGTTATAATCATTTTCTTTAAGTTAACGTATGTCCCATCAGTTCCTACCACATACAGGGTGCCAAAATCCATCTAACATATCACTACTTGTAGCTTCCGTTAACAAATATTAGACGTTACTGGTACCTAAGATTATATTTCATTTTACAGGTATATCGTTACAGAAGAAATAAACCAACACTAATGATATATACAGCCGAGGAAAACGGACAATAAATGACAAATACATAGCAGCAGTCCTAACCATAGACTTACTAAATAAATACTAGACCGCGCATTGGCGCTAGTGTCGCGTCCCCACATTGAACGTGATAGAAGCCGCCATTTGCAGCGAAACAGTGGGTAAAAATGGTTTTATCGTGTGCTGCTTTTAATTGTAACAGTAAGAATGGAAGAAAAGACGACGACGGTGACAATATTATATTTCACACGTCAGTCATTTCTGGTTGTTTGTTACTTTCTATTACTTCTATATAGTATTTTCATGGAGAAATAATACATAATGAGCATTTGTTTTTGTTTAGGTTTTCCCTTACAAACGATTTTCTAAATCGGAAATGGATAGTTGCTACTCGGAGAGAGAACTTCCAACCGACAGTAAATCATTTTCTGTGCTTCATTTTGAAGAGAATTGTTACATCGAAAATTATGTAAATAGACGTCAACTGAAGGACGATTCTATACCGACAGTATTTGGATATTCAACTCATCTGAAAAAGGTATAGTGTCATGGAAATCGTGCAATATAGGCCTAGGTTAAATAGTGTGGAGATACTGTCGGTGTGTATAATTTTGAACGTTCCTTTTCCAGGTGACCAAGGCAAGCCAAAGCCAAGAAATGTTGAGACAGCAGAAAACGTGTGTGTGGATGTGCACATTTCTGGTTACACTGGAGACCACAATTATTCATTTCCATCAAGTCCAAGTAACCTGAAGGAAAAGTTCGAAAAAAATGAAGGAAGGAAGGAAGCAAAAATTGTGCAATAAAGTCTAAGTTAAATACAGTGAACAAAAAGTGCAAAAGACAGACGCAGAAGATTTACAAATTCGCAAATATTTTAGAAGAACTAAAAGCTGAAAACTTAGTAGACGATAAAGTAATCTCGCTTATTCACGCTACTCACAGTGACATGTTATTGGAGATGGCCATTACCATGTTGTATGATGTAAATGTCAGTATGTTAGCTGTTACTTGTGATGGAATTTCCACTAATATTGCAATGGCAAAGGAGTTAGAGGCAAATATAATCGTACTGTCTGCTACTTTAAAAGTTTCATGTAATTATCTAATGCAAATAACTCGATGTAAACTCGCTCCACCTTGTCAGGAAAGAGCCTTACATTTTTAAATTTCGCGTCTCTATGCATACGTATTTCGGAAATTAGGAAACTTCATTCATTTAAGTTGTTGTTGTGTTGTTGTGGTCTTCAGTCCTGAGACTGGTTTGATGCAGCTCTCCACGCTACTCTATCCTGTGTAAGCTTTTTCATCTCCCAGTACCTACTGCAACCTACATCCTTCTGAATCTGCTTAGTGTATTCATCTCTTGGCCTCCCTTTACGATTTTTACCCTCCACGCTGCCCTCAAATACTAAATTGGTGATCCCTTGATGCCTCAGAACATGTCCTACCAACCGATCCCTTCTTCTGGTCAAGTTGTGCCACAAACTTCTCTTCTCCCCAATCCTATTCAATACTTCCTCATTAGTTATGTGATCTACCCATCTAATCTTCAGAATTCTTCTGTAGCACCACATTTCGAAAGCTTCTGTTCACTTCTTGTCCAAACTATTTATCGTCCATGTTTCACCTCCATACATGGCTACACTCCACACAAATACTTTCAGAAATGACTTCCTGACACTTAAATCTATACTCGATGTTAACAAATTTCTCTTCTTCAGAAACGCTTGCCTTGCCATTGCCAGTCTACATTTTATATCCTCTCTACTTCGACCATCATCAGTTATTTTGCTCCCCAAATAGCAAAACTCCTTTACTACTTTAAGTGTCTCATTTTCTAATCTAATTCCCTCAGCATCACCCGAGTTAATTAGACTACATTCCATTATCCTTGTTCATTTAAGTATACTTTTAAAATAGACTCGAATACTCAGTATCTTCTCAAACAAACATGTGTTTAATTTGTGCTTCAATGTGCTCTTGTTGCGTCTCATATACCTCAAATCACAACCCCAGTACTTGGATTCATCCCTGCAAATGGCGGTGATCCGCTGCTTCAATTGGGGGACAGCTGCCTCGCTTCTCCGCTACGGCGTGGTAGGGGCTTGGTCCTAACTGACGTAGCCTTCGACAATCTTTGGTGGCCGACGCTGTTTGCAGGACTTAGAGAGATGAATATTCCGCTGGCTCTTTACAACAATGTTAGAGAATATTGTAAAAACAGAATAGGGGAATGGAAGACTGGCAGCCAAAATGGTTATAAAGATGGTAACCAGGAGTTGTCGGCACAGATCTATATGTGGACCAGATTTCTGGGACATGGCCATAGAACCACTACTGAATACACTAGAAGAAAACAGTATGGCAAGTGGGGTGGCTGCATAAGCTAATGACCTTATGGGCATGGTATCTGTAAGCTCCAAGTACCAATTAGAGAGTAAAGCCACGTGGTTTGTGCACGCCCAGGAAACTCAAAATAGCAACTAACAAAACTGTTCACCCACTTGTAACAGATACACTGAAACGAAATCCAGTTATGAAGCTAGACAGCATATCTATAAAAAGGAAAGCTGTGGCAACATATCTCGGCATTTATGCTGACGCACATTTGCTCTTTAACGAACATGCCAGACTAACAACCAACAAAGCGACGAAATACATGCACAAATTTGCAAGACTGAACACTATACGACACAGACTACCCCTACAGACACAGCTGACATGGGAAGACGGTCTACTCTTCCTTCCCCAGTATCCGACGGCAGATGAATATGATGTATATAAATCCAACACGTTGCATTGTGCTCTTTCTCACTGGCTGTGGCCCATATCCTGTGCACCTCCACAGGTCTGGCCCAAAACGGACTGACACTTCTGCCTGTGGCAAGAATGGCTCACTTGTTAGAGAATATTGCTATCTGTGACACCCTAGGGCATACAAGGCTGAGGTTAGAGAACCAAGACATTGTACAGTTAACACGCCGACAGGATAACTGGAATATTATAAACAACATTCAGATGAAGTATCGCAAGTGCTGCAAGGGCATACAAACAGGAGAGACCATATACTTGAATAAGACAGGCACCGCTTCTGACAGATTAGCAGTACATAGTAACGACAGACATAAAAACACAGACATTGATTCGGATGCTATATTACACACAGGAAGTGAGATCGAGATACACATACAAATATCGTAAAAGTAAGCTAAGGATTTCCAACATCAAATCGAATCAATCTGAAAATGTAATTCCCTATGTATGTGGTTCTTATATTATTTCATGACATGCAACACTATCTGAGGGATGTGAAATTTCTTCTTCTTTCACTGCTTCAGGCGTGACTGTCTCGAAGTGATACTGAGCCCTTGCACCTGGTGCAGCTGGTTATGACATATTAAATCAACTCCAAATATCCACTGTTACCTTAAGTTTCGAAAAAGCATTGGAATCTAATTAATCAATGCGTTATTAATTATTAACACAGGTAAGACAACATATGTGAAGATACATACCAAACACATGGAAAGTATAAAGGGAAGAACTCTCATATAAAATCTAAGTCAACATGATTGTCATCTCTTATTTCCTTCATTAAATACAATTTTAATTTTAACTTAAAATAATCCTCAACGTATTATATATCTTATTTATTATCACTATCCAAGTCAGAAAAAAAGTAAACAAAGTTGCATATATACATGGTTTGGATAAAAAGAAGATCATAACAGACTTTACTGACAGACATTTACCGTATTATACGCCCTCAAAATAATGCCCCTGCATCTGGATCAACTTCTCCCACTATGGTGGAAGGCGTTGCACACCATCAATCCATCCTTCCCTGTTGGTGTCTCGCAAGGACTGCCCTATGGCACAGATCATGTCTTCCCTTGTGTTGCAGCATGTTCATCGAAGAGGTTCTTTCATTCTGCCTAACAGATTGTAAATGAGCTGACACATATCAGGTGAATGTAGTGAATGTTCCTGTATCTCTCGTCCCAAGGTATGAAACAGCTCACGCATGGGATTGACCATGTGGCATCGTGAATTGTCATGAAGAATGGTAGGACAGCGTGCCAGAAGAAGTCATCACATTTTTTCTCAGTGTGAGACAAATGTGATGTCACAAGAAATTACAGTAGCAAGCTTCAGTGACAGTCTTCCCTTCCGTATATTGAGATGTTGGTATAACTTACCGATATCGTAACCCACAATACACATCACTTTGGCGATTCACATCCAGCAGGGACTCAACTGCCTTGTTGTCTGTGAGGGGTCACCCCGAATGGGACTGCCGGCCGGGATGGCCGAGCGGTTCTAGGCGCTACAGTCTGGAACCGCGCGACCGCTACGGTCGCAGGTTCGAATCCTGCCTCGGGCATAGATGTGTGTGATGTCCTTAGGTTAGTTAGGTTTAAGTAGTTCTAAGTTCTAGGGGACTGATGACCCCAGGAGTTAAATCCCATAGTGCTCAGAACCATTTTTGAACCGAATGTGACTAGCATCCCCACAAAACGCTTGTTCATTTTTCCTAAATATACTGTTGGGGAGGTCGAAATGGGACCCCAGTTTCAGACAGTACATGCTGTAAATGACTCAAACACAGCCGTTACCACTCACTACACTACTCCAACTGATATTCTGCTATTAGCTACAAATAGTGCACATGCGATTTGATGCACATCATACATATTATGGCACTGTTGGCACTACTTTTTATCCAACTCCAATACATCTGTACTTTTTAAAAATATTTCTCTGTTTTTCACTTCATCTTTTTGTAAAATACTCAAAAAATGTGTCAGTTATAGTACTGTATAATAAAACACGTAAAAATCACCGAATGTACGACCTGCTCTTTAATAGCAGGTAGCAAGTATTTACCCGAGAAATAAATAAATATAAATAATGGCTGTCCACTTCGCAATCTTGCTGGTTTTCTGCAACATAGATGTTCACCTGAATATTAGTTAAAACATGTTTGAATACTATACATGCTTCTCTCTGATCTACATGTCTTTTCAGTTGTGATCGCAATAGGCTGAAACGATAAAAGCTCAGAGACAGTCTAAGATGCTACTCCAGGCAGGTGTAAAATGAATGTGCACAACGGAAAATACTGAATGCGAAAATCAAGATTTGGTTCACTCTGACTACCCCCTGAAGCAGATCTTAGGATCTCTTAATTGTGATATTATTTCCTCCTTCCTGCTCTTTAACATATAAATTACAACCTAAACATAAATGAATCATTAAGAGAACTAGTAACTACTAAATGATAGATGTTGTTTCAGCTTATATATTTATTGCAGATTAAGAAAACTCTTTATATTACAAATATTTGTATTTCCTAACTAATGTTACTGATCAACTGCACAAATCTGCCCTTTCTT
This sequence comes from Schistocerca americana, assembly GCF_021461395.2. NCBI lineage: Eukaryota > Metazoa > Arthropoda > Insecta > Orthoptera > Acrididae > Schistocerca > Schistocerca americana. The sequence continues at coordinate 618,349,849 of NC_060120.1, forward strand.
ATGGCTACGCGATCTAATATAAATAACGTGAATAACTGACACCATCTACGTACGAGACACTAGAACACACTGATCATACAATGTAAGCTTTCACGGCCGGTATTGTCTTCACTTAAAACTTCCGGGCTGACAGGACGTGGTCGAAGTATAAAACTGTCTCCTGACGTTTCGTCTCCGACTGCGGGCGACATCCTCGTGCACGTCTGTGATGGAAGAATTCCAGCCACAAAATATGAAAAACTCATTCGAACACTAAGGCGGCAGAAGGCGGTCCTCTGAGTAGTATAATATAATACTGTCTTCTCCTCTCGGTGTTCTACAGACAAGAAACGCGAACTCCAAGCCACAAGGACAGAATTCACATAACGTCGCAACATGAGTATAGACAGAAGAAGTGATCTCAATCACTGAACGCTGCGTACTTAACGACGACTCCCTACGCTGAGGCGAAATCCAGAATCGTATAGTTCGTAAGAGTACAGTGCTTAACCATTCACCAACTATTAAATCTCCTGAAAGCAAAGGCAGCAAGTCCGTTTGTACCAACAACAGCTGATACTGAACGATCGTCAGACACGGGCACTCAAAACGGAAGACATCTTCCTCTCCGTTGCTGGCTTCCCAGAAAAGCTTGGTTCTCTTCCCTCGTAACTGCAGAAGGCGAATCATCTTCTCGCAACCTTCTCCCTCTCTACAGATTCTTCCGAACGCCGACCATCTATATTTTAGTCTTTTTTCGTCCAGCACGGAAAGTTTGCGAGGAAATACCTACACCCGTTAATTAGGAATTCATGCAATGGTAAGCTTCTCAGGGTAAAAATCCTCGGAAATAGCCAAGCCTGCTTGATTTCCAAGGTAACGCTTCCTCGTTCCTGTCTGTGGCGTCCAAGATTTCCGGATGTATTATCCAGTTATCCTTCCAGCCCCACTGCAATACTGGCCGCCTCTGACCGTATTGTGCTTCAGCGCTTAGATGCCCCGACCGTCTGGCTAGGGCTACTTCCTGTGTTAAGCAGGACCAACACACCTAGGTGGGCTTTTACACCCAGGGCCTGAGTTATGTCTGTCGTTTCATTTTCACTGGCATTCCAACCTCTATAGGCAATCATTCATTACGCTGTTTTGATAATAAAGACAGTCCAGCACCTATCATCCAATAAACGTTAACAAATATTTAGAAGGAGTACATGAAATTCTCAGTCTTCTTAAATATTCGTATATACATTGTACAACCTATCAAATGATACCTAATTCCGGCTGTAAATCACCGCAAAGTACGTAGACGAGTGATTGTAATGTGCGAAATTATAGCCACCTTACAATACACCGTTATTCAATCTCTATATTGAGCAAGCAGTAAAGGAAACAAAAGAAAAATTCGGAGTAGGTATTAAAATTCATGGAGAAGAAGTAAAAACTTTGAGGTTTGCCGATGACATTGTAATTCTGTCAGAGACAGCAAAGGACTTGGAAGAGCAGTTGAACGGAATGGACAGTGTCTTGAAAGGAGGATATAAGATGAACATCAACAAAAGCAAAACGAGGATAATGGAATGTAGTCAAATTAAACCGGGTGATGCTGAGGGGATTAGATTAGGAAATGAGACACTTAAAGTAGTAAAGGAGTTTTGCTATTTAGGGAGTAAAATAACTGATGATGGTCGAAGTAGAGAGGATATAAAATGTAGACTGGCAATGGCAAGGAAATCGTTTCTGAAGAAGAGAAATTTGTTAACATTGACTAAAGATTTAAGTGTCAGGAAGTTGTTTCTGAAAGTATTTGTATGGAGTGTAGCCATGTATGGAAGTGAAACATGGACGATAACCAGTTTGGACAAGAAGAGAATAGAAGCTTTCGAAATGTGGTGCTACAGAAGAATGCTGAAGATAAGGTGGGTAGATCACGTAACTAATGAGGAGGTATTGAATAGGACTGGGGAGAAGAGAAGTTTGTGGCACAACTTGACTAGAAGAAGGGATCGGTTGGTAGGACATGTTTTGAGGCATCAAGGGATCACAAATTTAGCATTGGAGGGCGTCGTGGAGGGTAAAAATCGTAGAGGGAGACCAAGAGATCAATACACTAAGCAGATTCAGATGGATGTAGGTTGCAGTAAGTACTGGGAGATGAAGAAGCTTGCACAGGATAGAGTAGCATGGAGAGCTGCATCAAACCAGTCTCAGGACTGAAGACCACAACAACAACAACAATACACCCACCTAATATTCTATTTTGTACTAGGATGGGGTAATTCTTATAGTATTATCTCACCCAGTACAAATAATATAACCATCAATTGTCTGTACAAGTGAACTAATAAGAATACAAGGGCAGAGGAACAACTGAATCGTGATATGTTCTTCTACAGTCATTCTGCATTCATTCATGGGCTTGCTGCCATAAATTTCTTTACTACATGTTTATTATTTAATCTGTCTGCTCCTTATGTTTATAACAATTTTTCAAGACATGACAACTAGAATACACAATAACACGCAGAATAACCCATGTTATCAAAAGAAATTTAACTAACATTACAAAAACTTTTTTATGCTCTTTCAAAATGGCAGTTCCTATCTTTCTTTAGACTTAAGGCCCATGTTCTCTGTCAGTCATCGATCCTTAAGACTTAGATTGAGGCAGGAAATATTAAAGTATCCTACTCTTTTCAAGGTGGTCGTCGAATAAGTTACATGTGCTTCATTTAGCCATTAATATGCCAAACAAGTAGTTATATCAATTATTCTGGATGTTATCTATTGGTCATTATACAATTATATAAAATTTTGTGAAACATCCTGCCTCACTTTACTTGGTCATATTTATGCTCTTGGCTTCCACTAAAAAAAAAAAAGTAATAATAAAAAAAATCACAAACTGATTATCCAAGTCTAGCGTTTCCCTAACAAGTATACTCTTTAAACGTTTCAAACATCTTATGTTCTAAAACGTTATTTGACAAACTGTATTTGCATTTACTGTGACCACTAAAATTTGTAATAAGAGTTCAGATTGACCACCAATTATAACTAATGTTCTTGATCACAGTGTATAATAATGTAATACATTAAAACGTTAAATCCTCAAGCATCATTGTCAAAGAAAATGAAAACAATAATTTTATATAAATAAATACACAAATATTTAAAAATATTGAAGCACATATCATCATTATCAAAGAGAACGACAAACAATAATTTTACATGGATAAATACACAAATATTTTCTTATCTACCCTGAAAAAATAAGTATAAAATGTTTACGAAAATGATAAATATATTGGAAACTGTTAATTTATGGATGTAACTGTTCAGTATTCATCAAATTAGAGGTCTTTTTCAATCAAGAGTCACACACTGATTCGGATTTCACAACACACTTTCATCTTCATTTGTGTACAGGGATGGAAGCTACAGTTTTTGTGAAGTTTAGGAAGCAAAGATTGGGTCAACCACTTGATTGAGATCGGTCGTGATGGCTTTGCAAGTCAGTCTTTGGACCCTTAGCCCATTGACGATCCTGTCGGGTTACAAGTCTCTCACAGAGCTAGTTGATGATGTCGAAGGATCCTGGGAATATACAGCAAAGTAAGTGGGTATATGTTTCGATACAGCCACGTTTTCGTCGAATTTGCGCACAGTGTGAGGGAGGTACAGTCAGGTAGGATCTTTATAGGTCACCTAAAATCCTTCTGCATTGGCTAAGGTAAGTGTAATGGTATCTAGTTTACAGTTCCTCATGTTTCTTCTTTTTACTATGTTTGTGTTCCTCCTCTTCTGTTTGTCATATTGCTTCTTGCTCTTGATATAAATATTGTATTTTGGATAAGGATATCAGTATTTGTGGACAGGTAGGTTATCTGTTTTGGTGACATTGTACATGGAAGTTGAGTTGTTGTGTGTGAGTCAGATTTCTCAGAAGTCAGTGCCAGGTGACTGACTGCTTCAGATTATGATGTTTATCAGTCTTTGTCTGGCAGAGAACAGCAGAATGAAAAGCAAATAGAGTTCACAGTTCCGTACAAACTAGCAGTTGTGCTATAGGATTAACTGACTGTATCATGTGTGCAATTTGTTTAAATTGTCTACATTGTATAGTGCAACAGTGGAGACAAGTCCTTAGGGGCCGTTTAAACACCCAACTTGACCTGACCCACCTGGTCAGCCATGATTGCTGCATACTACCTGCTCAGTTGTCGCCTGTCACCTGAGGTCTTCAGGTAGCCGCATTTGAACAGGCCTGCTGTTTGCCCAAGTCCACGACATGGCTTTGGCTTACCGATGGCGTCCCTTGCTTCCGCTTTTGTCTGCAGCTGTGCCATTAGCCTCCTGTTCCATCTGCACATTACATTGTTGCTTTCAGTGTGCCTCGCAAAAGTTTCTTTTTGTGAAACCTGTATCCACTATTACATACAATTAGTTTCCGATTCACACAAATACTATAAAATACATAAGACAAAATCATAGACAAGTTTCTGTTAAAGATGCATTTATCTTTAAATTTATTATTGTTCTAGTTGTACAATCAGCCAAGATGCTCACTTATTTATTCTTATTATTCTTATCAAAATTTCAAGTACAAAGTCAATGTTAATTATAAAAAAAATATCCTCAACCTATGTAATTTAAATATTAAGTATCTGTTGGCACCTGTATACCTATGAAAAAATACACGTAACAGTGGAATTATGATCATCACCAGATCCTAATGTTAATAATTGCAAATGCTACTTGTTAAACTGCTGGCCAGTATGATGTTTATACTAGTCTAACTACAACCCCATTAAGAGTACTACATTGTCGTTGGATATCATAAGATCATCCGATCTCATGGCTATTGGTGTTATTGTGGATGTCGTGAACATTTGTGAACAATAAAGTTCAACTCTGCACAAAAGATACATGAATCAATGATTAGGCAGGCCTCTTCTTCATTTCATGCTTCGGCATGCTTCCTGTGGACAATCATAAACCACATAGCAAGTTTAGCACAAAATTACTGATACTTTCTTTAATCATACTGCCACATACCTTCTTTCATGATTTTACTCAGTAATACGTTCTCTGTCGCTGTCCTTTTTCTGGAGCTGCTGCTATTACTTTTAGATGTCGTTAACTCTTCCTTTTATGTTAATAAAGCTATATTTTATTTTACTAGTGGTACCTGTAAATGTAAAGATTTTAGTACATTATATAAAATCACTTGTCATCAACATGACTGACATGCCCTTATGTGTTACCCACGATGTCATGTGTTTTGAATCTATATCGTTCCATATGTTTTTTATTAATTTTTTACGTGTCGATATCCCTTTATTACACGTCCATTTCATGATACTATAGCATTCAAAAATATTTCGGTGCACTTATATAGTATTCCTCAGAAATGGCCTCCGTGTACACAATTCTCTGGTCTCTCTGAACAGCATAAATACAGTACTTCCAAGTACAAATAACAGTCCGCTCTCGCATAGCCACGTGGAGCGGGCCACCTAGTGTACTCTCATTTGTCTGAATGGAGACAAATCATACTTGGACAACACACCTGTTTGTCACCGCAAACCACTACTAGCAAGTTACTCATTTGTGACGCCATTGCTAAACATAGAAAATGGACACTCATTTCATGAAGTACTTCTAAAATCTTTTCAAAATGCAGAGATTCTCTGGTAATACGTTACCCATCAAATGGATAACAAACTTACCTACTTGCACATCTTTAAAAGATTTTTTTTTTTTTTTTTGCAGTACTACAAGTTCGTCATCTTTACTTTATTCCTTCATTGAGAATAGCACATCTTAAACTCCAGACACCATTCAAATTGTAACCTAAGCAAAAAAAAAAAACCTAGTTTTCTCACTCTCAACATCCTGCCCTTTTATGCACTGTAGAACCTCTTTTAACATGATAATAGCACAGAAAATATTGATAAATCTACATATCCCTTCACTGCAATAACTTAACTGCTAACGATACGAGTATACAAAATACTTTACTTTCTCCATACAAGCTCAACTTAAGTCTTCCTATGTTTTCTATAAATGGCTCGCATGATGGAGTCCCGAAGATTTTTTGCGTACTCTCCTAGGGTTAGGTGGTGTACATTTGATTGTTCCTGATTCCTGTGTTATTCATTGCACCCCATCCTTGGTCAGACCGTTGACGAGTTTCTCTATTGTCATCCCATGATGTGCCATTATCTTGTGGCTCCCGTCTGCGTACATTTTGTTGCCTGTATTCTCTGCCATAGTACTTCCACTGTACATTGTTCGCAATACGAAATCTACCGTCCAGGTTTTGGTGAGGCGGCAGATTTACGTTGTTTTGCCAACTATGCCCTCTATTATTCCCTGTGTTGTTCTCCCTTCTTTCACTTTGCACGTCTCTCTGCCTACCTTTTTCTCGGGTCTGCTGCTCATTGAAAGCGAACTCCAACTCTCTTAGAATACTCTTGAATCCTTCTACATCACTTCCCCATCGCCTGACAAGAGTTTTCTGGCGGGAAATTGGAAACTTCATGTACCATAATCTTATGATAGCCGGTGTGCATGGATCGTCCAAATACTGATTTTTCTTGGTCACGTTTTCGAAATACTTGACGAGACTACGGAACCCCGAACTCTCCAAATCTCTGCTCATCATTATTTTCTGTTTGATTTTGTCCTGTGTCTCCTTGGACCAATATTTGTTTAAAAACGAAACTTTTCGTATGACGTGCACGTTTTTGCAATGTTCCGCATGCATTCGGCAGATGTTCTTTCGATATGTGAACATACGAAGTCCAGTCCGTACATCAGAGGCCAGTGAGGAGGTGATGATAAATCAAATTGTCCAATGAAAGTTTTTGGGTGTGAAGCATTACCCTCGTCTTTGTAATGCTGGAGTTTTAGTACAGAGATAAAATGCTTAAATTCAAAATTTCATTAGAATTTCTTCCCGCTTGGCATGCCACATTCTCACTTAACGCTAACGTTTCCTGTCTACCGTTACCTCGGGTGTCCTCTCTGCTACTCCATGTCACGTTTTCATCACTGGAAAAATGTCCCATGTTGCGCATTAGTGGGTAACAATTATGCATATGAAATACCTCATTGCTGTTGGTATTCGCAATTTGCGAGCTAATTCCGCTTGTTAATCGCCGCAGAGTATGTACACAGATGAGAGCTTGTAAGTTGTGAAATTATAGCCACTTCACAACAGCATTAAAAACGATTAATATTATTTGATCCGATGATCAGTACCATTTGATCCGCCACAACTGTTCACAGGGTATACAACTATCATACAGTGAAAATCCATGCAAACATAATTAAGAGATTTTACCGCAATAATGCCGCCTAGGGATGCTAGGAATTGGTGCAAGTAAAAAATAAAGATAATTGGGAGACCAGTACAGGCATGTCGAATAGATTATGCAAGAACTTGACAATTGTGCAGCTACAAAACTTTGTGCTTTGTGAAGTCATCAAATGTATGTTATGTTCATGATCCTTGTGTGTTTCAGCGTTGTCCAACGAAAGCATACATACAAAAATACAATATTTTAAATTGGTGGGGAAAAGTAAATAATAGAGGAAAAAGAGGACATAAAAATGTATCAAGTATCTCAGGGTGCATAGTTACTTACAGTACCATCACTGTAGTTAATTATAGGGCAACTGGAGGAGAATAGTAAATAACAGAGAAAAGGACATGAAGATGTATTATGTATCTTAGGGAGTACAATCGCTCACAGTACCATCACCGTAGTTGATTATAATTCACACCAATGTCTTTTGAAGCATGCTTGCTCAGTATATGCAGAGGAATTTCCATTCAGTATCCATAGACAACTCGGAAATCTGGCCGTAAAACTGCGTGCTATGCAATCCAATTGCATGTCCAATAATTATGACTAACAATGCTAATAAATAATATTCTTTTATAGCGAACTTCGTCAGTGTTATTAGGTCAAATGAAAATTAATTTTACTCACTGGATATTTTGTGACGTCTCTATGGCGCTAAAAAGCTTGTGCTTGTCGGACAAAAATTTTTATGAGCTGTGGGACACGGTTCACGTCTGTAGATGTTTAGCAAATTCCTAGAGTGTTTGAAGGCATATGGGCCACAGTGTTTGATTAGCATTTCAAAGGTCTAGCAGCCAAAGTACAGAAAACTGTAAAAGATTTTGAAGGAACAGGGCCACGGTTAGTGCTGCATTTTCACAAGACTTGGTTAGGATAATGTTTTCTTTTGTAAAGATTATTGTCATGTGTAATGGCATTATGTGGAACTTCATTTTTGTGTGTCAAATATCACGATGCAAGCTGTTCGAGTGTTAGTACTTTCAACGAAAGACACGCAATCGTTTGAAAAGTCGAAATGTGAGCCCTGACAGTGACAGGTGACACCACCAGAAGCGACGTGGTCTAGGCTCACTGTCGAGCTGTGAAGGAGACTTCCCACTGATAGAGTCCCACCACCGTACACCAAGTACTGTTCCCCCTCCTCACAGCCGTCTAATCGCTGGTCATTGGGGCTCGGTTCGAAGCAGAAGTCATCACAGAAGACAGTTCTACTCCGGTCCATGAGGTCCTGCACCGAAGACATTTCTAGAGATGCCCCAGAGAGCGGATGGATACCTGACTGACTGTCTCTCGCCGTACGGCCCAATAACAAGGAGGTGAGGTGCAGTTTCATTTCACAGCAGAACCTCTTTTGTTGTAATCTGCAGCATCTTTACAGCGCAGTGGTAAATCGAAGATATTCTACTTCCCGTTTTGTTTCCCTTCATGGCAAGGTACGTCAGCTTACATTGCAGCCAGCTAATGCTCGCCTGCACACAATGATTCTACTGCTTCTCTTCGTACTTGTCAAACTCTACCACTGACAGCAAGTTTGTCGGTTCTCTACCCAAGTGAGAGTGTTTGGGACATTATGGGTATGGTCCTCCAACTAGCTTGAGATTTTCGCTATCTAGGGCGCCAGTTTGACGGAATTTGGCCTGATATCCTTCTGAAGAATATACAGCAACTCTATCAATCAATTCCAAACGAAATATCTACTTGCGTAAGGGTCGCAGGTGGAAAAACGTGTGGTTGACTAAATCGCCCTTTTTTTGAAATTATAATGATGCGTTTGTTTGCACATTTACCGGGTGATCAAAAAGTCAGTATAAATTTGAAAACTGAATAAATCACGGAATAATGTAGATAGAGAGGTACAAATTGACACACATGCTTGGAATGACATGGGGTTTTATTAGAACCAAAAAAATACAAAAGTTCAAAAAATGTTCGACAAATGGCGCTTCATCTGATCAGGATAGTAATAATTAGCATAACAAAGTAAGACAAAGCAAAGATGATGATATTTACAGGAAATGCTCCGTATGTCCACCATTATTCCTCAACGATAGCTGTAGTCGAGGAATAATGTTGTGAACAGCACTGTAAAGCATGTCCGGAGTTATGGTGAGGCATTGACGTCGAATGTTGTCTTTCAGCATCCCTAGAGATGTCGGTCGATCACGATACACTTGCGACTTCAGGTAACCCCAAAGCCAACAATCGCACGAACTGAGGTCTGGGGACCAGTGAGGCCAAGCATGATGAAAGTGGCGGCTGAGCACACGTTCATCACCAAACGACGCGCCCAAGAGATATTTCACGCGTCTAGCAATATGGGGTGGAGCACCATCCTGCATAAACATCGCACGTTCCAGCAGTTGTTTATCAGCCAGGCTGGGGATGATATGATTCTGTAACATATTGGCGTACCTCTCACCCGTCACAATAGCAGTTTTGCTGTCCAGCGGCATGCCATCTGTCGGACATTTTATGAACTTAGTTTTTTTTTTTTGGTTCTAATAAAACCCCATGTCATTCAAAGCATGTGTGTCAATTTTTACCTCTCTATCTACATTACTCCGTGGTTTATTATGTTTTCAAATTTATACTGACTTTTTGGTCACCCAGTACATCACATCTTTCGACTTAGTGTTTTGTTTTATAATACAATGGACAGATTCTTCAGTCTTCTGCTGAACAGAATTCCTTCCTCCTACCTGTTAATTAGGTACAGTGGAATCCGTTCGGCACTTCACCGCTCTCTGCGAAGACAGTGTCCATCCGATTCTGCCACTCCAGGTCCGACCCCAAACTCATCCATCTTAGTGATTACTAATTTACTCTTTACAGTATCTCGTCGTATTCTGCTCTCGCTATCCAAGCTCTGACCACTCACACCAGGCCAATGCACACTGCCGACACCCTCCATGTTCTCCCATATCCTAAACACTTTTCACCATCTTACTCTTTTATTGGTTCGCTAGATCCTCCCAGTTGAATTCCCAATGTAGCTAGAATGATATTTGCACTCTACAGCGGAGTGTGCGCTGATATGAAACTTCCTGTCAGATTAAAACTGTTTGCCGGACCGAGGCACTAATTCGGGACCTTTGTCTTTCGCGGGAAAGTGCTCTACCAACTGAGCCACGTCCTCACAGCTTTACTTCTGCCAGTACCTCGTCTCCTACTTTCGAACCTTTACAGAAGCTCTCCTGTGAACCTGCAAAACTAGCACTCCTGAAAGAAAGGATATTGCGGAGACATGGTCTCGCCACAGCCTTGGGGGTGTTTCCCGAATGAGATTTTCACTCTGCACGGAGTGTGCGCTGATATGAAACTTCCTGGCAGATCAAAAGGTTTCCCAGTGTAGCTGCCATCCAAAAACTTCAAATATTATTTTTCAGACGGGGAGCAACACTTTTTAACTGAGAACGTACAACTGTCTGTCATTCACAAATAGCCTCATAGTTCCTTCGCTCTGTTGGACTCCATAACTAATTCAGGTAGAGCACAGGTTTTGTAGCAAACGTCACTATGGGCGGGTTTGCTTTACTGTGTCCATCGTTCCCTAGGTTCATGCATCTGTGCTGTAGGTAAACGTGACTTCCGGTTTCAGCATGTCGCTCCACAGAACACATCTCTTTCACCTCGGACTATTAGTTACGTACATGTCACTATCGCTGGTGTTGCAGTCTGATCGCTGTTCGCAGAAGGTTTCCCCGGTTGGCCTATAATCAAGAAATGGTAAGAACCCAACTGAAACACTTCATTTAAATGAACCCTCCAAAATGAACCGACAACATCCGTTGAACAAGATGTGATTTCATCATATTCGGTATTCCCGCCCATCACAAAATGGTCAATGATCCGTGGGTGCGATTTCCGCTGGACTGGGCGGCCGCTGTGACCAAGCGGTTCCAGGCGCTTCAGTCCGGAACCGCGCTGCTGCTACTGCCGCAGGTTCGAATCCTGCATTGATGTGTGTGATGTCCTTAGGTTAGGTTAGGTTTAAATAGTTTTAAGTCTACAGGACTGATGACCTCAGATTTTAAGTACCATAGTGCTTAGAGTCATTTGAACCATTTGTTTTCGGCTGGACTGCCCTCCCTGTCCCGTAAGTTGTCATACACAACCTGCACGGGTCTCTAGTCCTTTGGTCTATGTTATATGAAGTGCTATATTTCATTTTGCCTTTTGCTGTGGACGAGATGGTGGTCAGTAGATGTCGCGACGCAGCAGAGGACGATGTGGCGAACGGAGAGTCATGTCCCGGACTAGCGGCCAGCCACGGACAGTTGTTTACCTGAGAAGGGCGCCGCTTCGTTGGGCGGCCGCCGTTCTCGTCTGAAGTGGGCGTGCAGTCGGCCCAATAAATATATAATGGCGGCGGCCGGCTCCGCGGGGAAGCCCCGACCCTGAATAATTCGGCAGCCGGCGCGGCGCCTCGCCTCGCCTTGCGCCGTCCCGCGCGGCTCATTCGCACACAGAGTGGCGCCCGCCCCACACCACAGCCCTCCCCTCTAGCCACGCCCACCGACCCTTCGCCCTTCTTTCGACCTTCTTTCTTACATTCCTCCTTCGTTTCTTTATTTCTTTCTCGCGGGGGCGTACACCTCCGGCGCTCGATGCGCCGGAATAGAACGCATACTTAATGGTACTCCTCCGTGAGGCAACCCTTCCGAACGAAACTGCTCAGCTGCACGATCGTTGGAGACGATAATTCTCCGAAGGGCAGTACAATTTCAAGATAACGTAGCCGGCCGTGCCCCCCCCCCCCCCCCCCCCCAGTTTCTGAGCCTTCTGCTGTTCAGTTCAGTTAATAATGTTGGCGAGATTTAAACTTGCAGCTGGGACACATAGAGCATTTGCCTTTGATTGTCTACATCTAAATCCAGTACACTTTAACCCTGTGGCGTCCTTTTCCACAGCAGTAGACAGCTGTTAGACAGCTGTCAATGTCGCTTATTTGGTGTTTTCAATGTCTTGAGGCTGTGAATGTACGCAATCCACTCCAGTGGACATTCCATTATGCTGTTGTGCCTTGCGTTCATTTGCTGCCTCAGTACTGATTGAAAACGCCAAGGAGGCGTCCATTAACAGATTTCCAATGCAGTAGACTTGTGGACCACAGCATTAAACCTCTGTGAAGTGCATAGCACAGGATATTTCCTGTTATAACTGTTATTAGTGTCTGCACTTATTCTATTCAGGTATGGAGCACGGGAAAAAGGTTGCTTAAAAGCCCGTGTACGCTTTGGAATCAGTCTAATTTGGTCGTCGCAACTGTTGTAGAAGCGATACGTAGGTTGGTGGAATAAATTCCTAGATTCGTCACTAAAACGTGGTTCCTGAATCTCAGTAAATAGACTTTCTCGGCATAGTTTGCATCTATCTTCAAACGTCTGCCATTTCACCTTCCTCAGTATCTCTATAACATCCTGCCAGGAGGACAATGACTGTTCGTGTCCGTCACATACCATAAGTCACACGTATACTCTCAGTGGTTTTCAACGCAAATATCTAAAGCCAAGAAGTAGAGGCAGCCAGATAATCTCAAAGATCTCGTGGCTAAAATGAATATATCACAAGACATGGACTCACAGGTTCTTCTCACGACCCTTCAGCTATAAACTGTGGACCCCTCATCATGATACGTCAAATTAACATTGAAGTCATAAGTAAATCAAAATGCCAATTCTTACAGAAGATTTTATCAAAGTATAACATCGATGTTGCTGTTCTTCAGGAAACGCATACTGAAAATGGAGAACAAATGAATCAGAGAGGAAAAATTCCTGACTTTGAATTACTAAGAGCAACGTACCGTCGTACTTACGGAGTGGGAACATATGTATGACCGTCAATCAAGAATGCACATTCATGCTCTGTATCTGATCTCAATGACATCCACGAAGTTACAGGAAGAATAGGAGACCGAACAGTGATTAATGTATACAAACCCCTAGCTATCCCCTGGCTTCCATAGATCAGCCCGGTATCACAGCACCCATCCATTTATCTCGGAGACTTTAACAGCTACCATATTCAATGAAAATGGAAGGAAAGTGATGGAAATGGTGAAACCATTCTAAATTTGGCAGAAGACAGTAGCTTATATTTGGTGTTTGATGAGAAACGTTCGTATCAGCATCTTGGACAACAGAATTAATTATCAACATGTTAACGGGAAGGACATTTACAGTAACTACAGAAACAGACACTAGATCTTCAAAAGTGCTATGTAACGACTTACCACAGGCGTCGTTGCTCCTCTCTTGTTTAATTTATATACATCCGATATTCCTGCAACACAGTCCAGAAAGTCCGGCTATGCAGAAGACTTGTGAAAGAACTGAAGAAATCCTGTTGTGCTCTAGACATCTTAAGCCACTATTTCAGTCAATGGACATTACAAACAAACACAAATTAAAAAAAAGTTTCATGTTTTTACCTGTAAAATAGATTGGCACCAGAACCCTCGATGCCTATTTTGAAGGAAACGAACTTAATCATAATATGCATCCAAAATACCTACGAATCACGTTAGGTAGCACACTTTTCTTTAGGGGCCACTTGACATGAACATTTGCTAAGCTCAAAACCAGAAACAATATTCTCCATAAACTGTGCATCTGTTTTTGAGGATTGTCAGCAGACACTATCTGGGCCGGCCGGTGTGGCCGTGCGGTTCTAGGCGCTTCAGTTTGGAACCGCGTGACCGCTACGGTCGCAGGTTCGAATCCTGCCTCGGGCATGGATGTGTGTGATGTCCTTAGGTTAGTTAGGTTTAAGTAGTTCTAAGTTCTAGGGGACTGATGACCTCAGATGTTGAGTCCCATAGTGCTCAGAGCCATTTGAACCATTTGAACACTATCTGGTGGTTTGGTATACTCAGCAGCAGAGTACTGTCTGCCTGACTGGCTTAAGGGTCCACACGTAAGAAAGATAGACGTAAAAATAATGAGGCCATGCACATTGTTAGTGCGTCAATACGATCTACTCCCACATACTGGCTACCTTTCTTGAGCAACATTCCACCTGCTGATATGAGACGGAATACCAGGAGATTGCTAATAACACCGACCTTCCGATAATGGACGACGTATTCCCTGCGGAGCGAAAAAGACTATGATTAAGACATCCTACTCTCATCAACGCCAGAACTCTCAGGGAAGCGGAAATCAATACCATCAATGAATGGAAACGCTGCTGGCAACAAAACTGTTCCCCACAATGCCTGAAGCTGCCTTGCATTCAGAAGGAACCCGCTGGATTCGAACAGCCTCAGGCAATTTGGACTACCTCGATCCGCATCCAAATGGGTCATGGAAGATGTGCAGACACTCTCTACAAATGGGGCATATCTTCATCCCCATCTGTGCCTGTGGTGCGAAATGACAGACATGCGCTCTTGTTGTAACATGTCCCTCATGTGCCTACAATGGTACTTTCGAAGGTTTCCTCGCAACGTGACGTTTTAAAATACGTGACGTTATAAAATACATAAAAGACCTTGATATCCATATATAGCTGTTGTTATTGTATGCTGGAGAGCTGTACCTAAATTCTGACGTGAAGTAGTTTTGTTGTTTTTGTACATGTATTGCCATACGATAAATAAATAAAATAAGTGGATCAAACAAACCGTTTGTGCCAGTATTTCTTGTATACATTAAGAACTCCTTTTCAGTCCTGTCCCACATGTCAGCAATGTTGTAGGATGGATCGAAGGAATGTTTTTCTAGCAATCTTGCAAGCTAGCCTATGATGGTAGCAGTTCTCCAAATGACTTTAAAATCGTAACCATCATACCCATGAGGCGCCACATATATCGACAGCGCAGGAAATCTCACATCAAACAGTAGTCCCCGTCTCGACCACCCCTGAGTTGGCTAACTAGACATAAAATTGATTTGATTACTTCAGACCCACAACAAAATAAATGACATCATAGGGAATGAGAATGGGTGTCATTGAAAAGTTAATAACAAGGACCTACGGTATCACAAAGAGATTTACTAACTAATATCAAGGTCAAGAGAGAACAAACGTATAAAAATAAACTTCAACTGTGCAACATTTCATTACTAAGAACTCAGGTTGGTTTGCAACAGACTTGGGGAACCTAACTGGAATTTACCTGTAAATCAGAGTGGCTACTGCGAATGGAAGGATGCCAATGTAGGCAAGCACATTCTACTGTATCGTTCCACTGACTGGTCTCTTGCATCAAGATTCAATTAAGCATACAATGGACACTGGGAGTGACTACTGCGAGTACAAGGCTGGTATGGAAAGAGATAGTCATCAAAACGATTTATAGGCCTCTGAATTTGTTGAAGCTGTGCAATGTTACCAATATAGCCGGTGAAAGACGAGATGCTATCGTCTGCATGAGGGTGCAGCTGAAGTGTCGTACTACGGGAGATGACCCCACGCCTGCCGGTGATTGTCTCATGCCCACAAAAATATAAAGTTTCACCTAGGTGTCCTGCTGTCTCCATATAAACGGAAGAGCTCTAGCGGCTGTACTCCGTGACAATCGAGAAGCAAGTCCCAGCCTCTCACTTTTGATCAAAACCTTCCGGAAAAGAGCGGTTGCCCCCCCCCCCCCCCCCCCTCCCCCACCACCTCCAATGTTCTATCATGGGGCAGCAGTTATTACTGTGCTAATCATGCCTTCTAGCAAGGAGACCTGATCTTCCTCAACCAATCACTGCAGTACAGTTCAGATCCTCTTCTCCGAAAAAAAACGGCACACAATGCTTGGAGGTCCTGCAGCTAAACCCCCAGGGCATTTCACAAGATGAGGGAAGCTTCCCTTCTTAGTGAAAACAAGCTCTGTCTCGTCCATAAAACGATTTAGTGGGCTCTGTTTTGGCGGTGTGCGGCGGCATCTAAGGTCCGCGACATCCGAGAAAATTCGTCGTCCCATCTCACAGGGTATGCTGTTCTTGTAATAAACACATTAACCTGGCCCCAGCCCGACGCCACTTTACATGGACCCTCACGTGCGGTAAGGAGACGAGGCTCCCACACCACATCCACTTCCTAATAAACAGGTTAGACCAGCGCCAGGATGCCAGGCACCGCCAGTTTCTAGAGAAGTGTCATTTTGCATTCAGCCTCGGCGTTCCCACCATCTTGCTTGGCCAACAGCAGAACTAGGCCGACCGCCAGAATGGCGGTCCATAAATCACTGCCCTGCCATGCCCACGGCCCACTTCGGTGACTACAAAGGAATCCTTGAATTTGCTTGCTTGCTGGGGAAAGTTCTAAAGCTGCCCCTAATGGAACAGTCACCTCCAGCGTCCAAAAATCCATCTCTATAGCCTATTTTAATACTACTACTGCTACTCAAGTCATGAAAGTACTATGAGCTGAATAAGTGGTTTACCCTAACCCTAATACTCCAACAGATTAATATCAAAGGGGGAAAATACACCAAAATAGACCAAAGGCGAATGAAATTGTATGATAATCACCGAAACAAAATGAAAGGGGAGGGGTCTGACGGCTGTACCACGGCAGTGGCATGACTGGACGGCAGCGCCGTCTTTGAATCTCCTATGCAGACTAACTGTATTTCTCTAGTATTCCACCAAAGAACCCAAGTTTGTCTCCTGATGTACCTACAACAGAGCCTATACGATCGTTCCAGTTCACATCCCTACAAATTGTTAGCCCCAGTCATTCCCACATGTAAGTTTTTGGTTAGGCTACATACTGTCGTTCACTGAGCTCTTCTTGTGCTCTGACGATGTAGTGCAAAAATTTTGTGAATATTAACAGGAAATCTCTCTTCTACCAATGCACCATAATTATAAATGTGAGGGTTGGAAGCCAAATAGTATAAATATACTTCTTGTAGTTTTGAGAAAACTGAAGCTTAATTTCGCAAGGTTTCAGAACTCTCTTGAGATTGCAAATCAAAATTTCTAATTTCCTTGCAAACATTAAAAACAAAAATACTTCGTAGCATTTTCTGTTTGCATATTGGAATAGAAGGTTAATATAAATGATCAGTTTTATATCACAGTTCGTGAAAGTCTGTACGCATTTGTATTCCTTTGCTTCCTCAACATTGTGAATTCAGAAGAAGGTTCTTTGTCTTCTCTCTAATGCTTTATTATTGGTTATTATCAATTTATGTATGTAATACTACATGAAAATGAAGAGTGAGACATGGTAAGAAAGAATATTGTTTAATGCATTATCCTATATTGAAAATATTTTGCATCACCTGGGTCACATCCCTCTTCTCATGTATCACAGAAATCTTATTTAGAGAATATACAACATAAAAAATAAGTATAGCCCAACATCAGAGTAACTGCTGCGTGATGACTTCTAATTTTCGTATCTTTCACCATGGAGAAACACAGAGTGGAATTTCACTTGTATCCGTTTGTCACAACAATTTTACATGCTTACCGTGCTCTAGATGCACTTGTATGATTGTTGTGTGAAATTTCAGTTGTACCCCTTTGCTTCTGTCTCCCCCCTCCCCCCCTCAAATGTGGTTAACACAATCAAATGTCAAATTAGCTGAAATGTCACACCTGAACTGTATGGGTTGCAAGAGCGGTTATAGAGAGAACTGCCGAAATGAAGTCAAAAATAAATTTCTCATTCATACTGTGATACGTTAATTTAGTATTTCAAAAGGGTTAACAACAGGATGAAAAGTAGTGGAACAGTGGGAGATGTACAATGAAAACGATATTCACCTGTTGCACTGACATCAATTTCTTACGCACCTATGATTTCAGTTGCCACTGTGCCATAAAAGGAAAATGGACGCGAGTTAGTGAAGTTCTACAGCGACAGCAACAGGACTTTTGGTCAGGTTATAAACATAGGGTATAAATACAAAGTCAAATATGGCAAACACAGTAGTGGATTTACTAATGAATAAGAAAACTGGAATGCAGTGAGCTACAATGAACAGTATAGTGAACGCATTATTGTAACCAAGATAGACATGAAGCTCACACCTATCACAGAGGTACATGTTTATATGCAAATTAGTTGCGCCGATTATGAAGAGATTGAAGAAATGTTTGTTGAGATTTCACATAGTTAAGAGAGACAACTTTAATTGTCATGGGGGGCTGGAATTCGACAGCCGGGTAAGGAAGAGAAGGAAAAGTAGTAGGTGAATATTGAGTGGGGGTAAGGAATGAAAAGGGTCGCCACCTGGAAAAATTTTGCACAGAGCATACCTTAATCATCACTAAAACTTGGTTTAAGACTCGAAAAGAAGATTGTGTACGTGGAAGAAAAAAAATGGTTCAAATGGCTCTGAGCACTATGGGACTTAACATCTGAGGTCATCAGTCCCCTAAAACGTAGAACTACTTAAACCTAACTAACCTAAGGACATCACACACATCCATGCCCGAGGGAGGATTCGAACCTGCGCCTAGAACCGCTCGGCCAGCACGGCCGGTGTACGTGGAAGAGTCCTGGAATGTTCAAAATGTTCAAATATGTGTGAATTCCTAAGGGACTAAACTGCTGAGGTAATTGGTCCCTAGACTTACACACTACTTAAACTAACTTATGCTAAGAATACCACCACACACAGCCATGCACGCGGGAGTACTTGAACCTCCGGCGGGAGGGGCCGCGCAATCCAGGACATGGCGCCTCTAATTGCGCGGCCACTCCGCACAGTGGAAGAGACCTGGAGACACCGGCAGATTTCATATTGATTATATAATGGTAAGGCAAAGACATCAGAACCAGATTTTAATTTTCCAGGAGCAGATATGGAATCTGACCACAATTTATTCCTTATGAACTGTAGATTAAACCTTAATTAAATGCAAAAAGGTAGGAGATTAGGAGATGGGACCTAGATAAATTGAAAGATTCTGAGGGAGAATTAAGCAAAGGTTGACTAACACAGGGGTAAGGAACTGAGTAGAAGATGAATGGGTAGCTATGAGAAATGAAATAGTGAAGGCAGCAGAGAATCAGACAGGGCTAAGAGAAATCCTGGGATAACACAGGATGTATTGAATTCAGTTGATGTAAGGAGAAAATATAATAATGCAGCAAATGAAGCAGGCGAAAGCGAATACAAATGTCTAAAAAAGGACTTACAAGCATATTTCACCAGCGGGAAGATAGATACCAACCACTGAAAAATTAAAGGGGCCTCTGGAGGAAACAGAACCAGATTTATGAATAACAAGACCAGTGCCAAGCAAAGAGGGGAAACCTGATAGATGGATGCTGGTGGTGGTGGTTAGTGTTTAACGTCCCGTCGACAACGAGGTCATTAGAGACGGAGCGCAAGCTCGGGTTAGGGAAGGATTGGGAAGGAAATCGGCCGTGCCCTTTCAGAGGAACCATCCCGGCATTTGCCTGAAACGATTTAGGGAAATCACGGAAATCCTAAATCAGGATGGCTGGAGACGGGATTGAACCGTCGTCCTCCCGAATGCGAGTCCAGTGTGCTAACAACTGCGCCACCTCGCTCGGACCTGATAGATGGAAGGAGTATACAGAAGGGTACTACAACGGAAAGCAGTATTATGGAAAGGGAAGAGGTCGTACACGCAGCTGGGATGGGAAACATGATGCTGCGAGAAGAATTCGACACAGCACTGAAAGTCCAAAGCCGGAGCAAGACCCCTGAAGTAGACGACACTTTGAACTACTGAAAGCGTTGGGAGAGCCAGACATGACAACATTCTTCCATCTGGTGTACAAGACGTATGAGGCAGGCTAAATACCCTCAGACTTCAAGAAGTACGTAATAATCAAAGTCCAAAAAAAGCAGTTTCTGACTAACACCAGTTCTTTACAGAAGAATGGAAAAACTGGTAGAAGCCGATCTTGGATATATAAAAGTTTAGATTTTGGGAAATATAGAAACAACGGGGTAATACTGATTCTGTGAAGTCTCTTAGAAGATAGGTTAAGAAAGGGTAAGCCTACGTTTACAGCATTTGTAGACTTAAAATGTTCTTTTGAAAATGTTGACTGGAGCACTCTGTTTGAAATCCTGAAGATAGCAAGGGTAAAATAGAGGGAGCGATAGGCTATTTACAACTTGTACGGGAAACAGCTGGCAGTATAAGGGACAGGGGACAAGAAAGGGAAGCATAGGTTGAGAAGGGAGTGATATAGAGTTGTAACGTATCCTCGATGTTATTCAGTCTGCACACTGTGCAAGCAGTAAAGGAAAAAAAATAAATTGGAATAGGAACAGAAGTTAAGGGAAAAGAAATAAAAGATTTGAGGTTGGCTAATGACATAATTCTATCAGAGACAGTAAAGGACCTGGAAGAGAAGTTGAACGGAATGGAGAGGTTCTCAAGGGAGAATATAAGATGAACACCAACAAAAGCAAAACAACGTTAATGGAATAGTCGAATTGTCGCACGTGATGCTAAAGGAATTATACACACACCAAAAAATGTTTTGCATCATACCAGTTCCCAGAACTCCTGAAGATAGACGTTGACTGTGGATATTGTATTACAGACACAGTCCGTTTGACTGTTCAGAGATGTTACTAAACCCGGCCAAAGATGTAAACAACCAGGCATGAGCAGCACTTATTAGTCGGAGGGGGGACCGACAGCCAATCAGTTCCAGTTATTCCACCACGAAGGTGGTACACGGATCTTATCGTCTGTAGATAAATCATGCCTAGACGGTCCGCAGTTCGATCGCGTCAGCATTGTTACTTTGTGCCACTAAGGGCTCTCAACAAACGTAAGTGTCCAGGCGTCTCGGAGTTAACCTAAGCGAAGTTGTTCGGACATGGAAGAGATAGACAGAGACAGTAACTATCGATGACATGCCTGCCTCAGGCTGCCCAAGGGCTACTACTGCAGTGGATGACCGCTATCTTGGGATTATGGCTCGGAGGAACCCTGACAGCAACGCCATCATGTTGAATAATGCTTTTTGTGCAGCCGCAGGACATAGTGTTACTACTCAAACTGTGCGCAACAGGCTGCATGATGCGCAACTTCACTCCCGACGTCCATGGTAATGTCCATCTTTGCAACCACGACACCATGCAGATGGGCCCAACAACATGACGAATGGACCGCACAGGATTAGCGTCACATTCTCTTCACCGTTGAGTGTCGCATATGCCTTCAATCAGACAATCGTCTTAGAAGTATTTGGAGGCAACCCAGTCAGGCTGAAAGAGTTAGACACACTGTCCAGCGAGTGCATCAAGGTGTAGGTTCCCTGTTGTTTTGGGGTGCTATTAAGTAGGGCCGACGTAGCCGCTGGTGGTCATGGAAGGCGCCATAACGGCTGTAAAATGCGTGAATGCCATCCTCCGACCAATAGAGCACCATATCGGCAACATATTGGCGAGGCATTCGTCTTCATGGACGACAATTCAGGCCGCCATCGTGCACATCTTGTGATAACGACATCGCTCGACTAGAGTGGCCAGCATGTTCTCCAGACATGAACCCTATCGAACGCGTTAGGATAGATTGAAAAGGGCTGTTTATTGACGATGTGGCTCACCAACCACTTTGAGGGATCTACATCGAATCGGCATTGAGAAGCGGTATAATCTGGACAAAAAGTGCCTTGATGAACTTGTGGATAGTATGCCATGACGAATACCAGCATGCATCAATGCATGACGACGTGCTACTGGGTTTTAGAGGTACCAGTGTGTACAGAAATCTCACCCACAACCTCTGAAGCTCTCGTTGTATGGTGGTCCTACATGCAAGTGTGGTTTTCATGAGCAATAAAAGAGGGCGGAAATGATTTTTATGTTGATCTATATTACAATTTTCTGTCAGGTTTTTTGATGTGTGTATTATGAAACGAGACATTTAAAGTAGTAGATGACTTTTGGTATTTGGGCAGCAAAATAACTGATGATGGCTGAAGTACAGATGATATAAAATACAGTAGGCAATTGCAAAAAAAAAAAAAAAAAACGCTTCTGAAGAAGAGAAGTTTGTTACCACCGAATATTGATTTAATTGTTAGGAAACCTTTTCTTAAAGTATTTACCTAGAGTGAAGCCATATGTGTAGGTGAAACATGGACAGTAAACAATTTAGACAAGAAGATAACTTTCGCTATTGAAATGTGATACTACAAAAGAATGCTGAAAACTAGATTTAAGACAGTTACTATTCAATCTCTATGCTCAATAGATGTATAAAGGGGAGGGAAATGTAATGGATAGTTTGACTACTAAATGTTAAACAAACTAAATATCACAAAGAGATTTGTTTTCTCTAATAGACATGTCAATATGTGACTCACTGAAAAATGCTTTAATAGTACAACGTCACAAAATAATGGTGTTGAGAATAAGTAGTTGCCAGGTTTTTCAAACGGGCTCCTACTCTGACATAATAACTACGGTTATCTATTATTAGTGGGTCAAGCAACAGAGACAATGATAAATCTCAGCTGTGGGACAGAGTGCCGATCGGAAATGAGAACTCTGTGAAAAATCCACATTTAAAATTGTGTGTACTGTAGCGCCAAAAAGAGAGCTTACGGTGCTGAGGACGTCAGAGAGGATCAATATATTCCTGTTAGACCGGTTCTGCACAAGTACTTTACCACCTAGATCTCAGGCAATGTGTAGAAGGCAAATGGCAGCAGGATGGTGCAGCCATTGACCTCTGCATTGCTGGGCTCTCTGATAAGCAATGACCATGGATAAAACCCGATGGGGTAAATTCCAGAAGGAATACAAACTTCTGACTGGATCTCCGAAGGAGTCTTACTCCGTCTGCGCAAGAGGCGACATTATCAATACACTTACTCTCCCTCGCGATCCAGAGGAGACTCAACATCTCGCGCACAGCACACCACGCTGAATACTCGTGTTTTACTAATCCACCAAACTCGAATATTTCCAATTTTAGGAGGCAGCTGGAAAAAGAGTCAATCATTTGTGTTCAGTGCACTTCGCAAAATCCGGCCAATCTGGATAGCAACATTTCTTCTGCCTGTCGGGGGCATTGATTCAGTTTTCAGTAGGGCTCTCTGAGCTCACAGTGCGCCTTCTTGGGTTGCCCAGTCAAGTCCCTGCATTTCGTGGGATGCACGAAAGCAGCCTTGGAAACCGCTGCCAGAAATTAACAAAATAACGCCTACACTCTAGGTGCCGGTGTGTCGGGCGTCTTGTGGCTTCAGACATCTGATTCCAAGAATCACTGATAACAATAACAACAGTGGCATCAGACATGCGGAGGCCAGTAGGCAAATACCAATAAAACGTTTAACGCTGGTTCCAGAAATTCGCTCTCGCCGTTGCTTCATGCCTAATACAATGGCCAAGAGCCGTAGCACGTCGGCCGTCTGGAAGAGCCACCACACGGTACTGTCCACTCCGCTTCGTATTCACAGAAAAGCTGCCCTGCCCCGACGTCACGTTTTTCTGCCGCACTCAACGCAGGTGGTCCTCTTCCAGCCCCAACTCAACCGCACAAGAAAGACAGACGTGGAAGCAAGTCCCAGTACCGGTTGAAATATCATGAATAAAAATCACAGTCGTCATTACTGATTTCATATACTACAATGACCTTCCTTGGCCCACCAAGACCGAGACACATTTATAAAGTTATGATAAATTACGGAAAATTGAGAAAAATGAGAGGAGGCAGATCAAGAATAGCTTGTAACCTCTCAAACAAATGAGGAAATACTGAACGGAATTTGGGAGACAAGTTTATGGCACATCTTGACTAAAAGAAGGGATAGGTTGATAGGACATATTCTGAGACATCAAAGGATTACAAATTTAGTGTTGGAGGGAAGTGTGGTGGTGTTGGGAACAATAGAGGGAGACCAAGAGATGACTAAGGTAAGCAGACTGAAAAGGATGTATGTTGCAGTAGTTATTCAGAGCTGAAGAAGCTTGCACAGGATAGAGTAGCGTAGAGAGCTGCATCAAATCAGTCCTTGTACTGAACACCACCACAACAACAATAACAACAACAACATGATGACGTGTCGCAAGAAGCAAGTTGAGGAGTTCGAACGTCTATTCTTTGGAGGTGACTGGAGATGTTGCCATAGATGGATCGCATTATTCTGAAGGACGTCTTGTTCCGTCTACCACACGTTCGCTCACTAGGTAAATCACGAGAATAGAAAGAACAGGTTTCATTTTGTATTACGGGCTACCTCTGTCCCGTCATGTTTATTCAAACTCTTCCTTCAGAGCAATATATTCACCCAGTTTCAGTTTAGTGGTATGATTGCATGCATTGAAATCGCGGATGAATAAGTACCAGTCGAATGTTGCTTCTTTTTAAGGAGGGCTAGGTGCTACTGATGTGGTGAATGCCACTGAGCGATGGTATTCAGGGATAGTTCATGAAGGGCCACATCACTGAAGCTCTGTCAGTTGCCTCATGCCCTGAACTTAAAAGTTGTGCTCTCTATGTATTACTGAGATTTTTAGGGCCGATAGTATACCTAATGTGATTTGATCTTGCTCGTTTAAAGCTACCTGACAAACTAGAGAGCAAGTAAAATTGGGTAAAAACGAAACAGTTACCAGACAAAGATCACTGCTATCAGCTTAACTAATTAAATCGACGTCATGTTATTTATAAAAGGAGTAACATTTATTTGGGAAATGGTGCGGTTCTTTTCTGTGTTAAAACAAAATATCTTGTGAATTACGGTAGGCCGAATTTGTGGCAGACATTATGCCTTTAAAGATTTTAAAGAATCACTCGCCCTGGGTATTATGAAACTAATGTTATGCAAGTTTAGTTCCAAATTTATTTACAATTACTTTAGATAAAAATTACTTTTGTGTTTTGTCACACTCTCACACATTCGTTTCACTATGTTACAGCTGGATATTTCTTTTACATTCAGTCAACATAAATTCTAAATTTACAAAAATACAAAAAATATGTTCGACTTCCCGAGCTTTGCAACATGAAACAAGAAGCCTTATCTAGACCTGAAACAAGTTTCGAGATACACAACATCCGGCCATTTCGAATTCATTGCTGTCATGCATTCCTACAAGTCGCTCTTAACTTCCACCCCAACTTCTTTGTTTTTCAGCTAGTTACGAAATTCAAACTCCTTATCCCAAAACGTTAAGTTCATACATTTAAAGACTAAAAACATCTATCCAAGTGGTAATAATCCAGAAATACGAATGTAGAACTAGTTATCCGTGGTAGGCAAGCCTGGGCTGCTTGCTCACTTGTCCTTTATTGGCAACACGTGGGAAATATGAGGATAAAAATAGGAAAAAAATTGTATTGTTGAGAGAGGGAAGACCTAGGAGCTTACTAAATGCTTCGAAAATACACTGGTAAATAACTAAGATGTGTATTGCAGATAATACCGGTTGAGGTACCAAAAGGCCATTTGACCACTACAAATATTTTTAAAGATGGATCAAGAAAATTATACGTGAATTGACTGTACAGGAGTATTGAAGGACGTTAGCGAAAGTGATGATTTTACAGAAGTACGAGTAGAATTTAGCCCATCTTTGCATTTCAAAATGGGTGAAAAATAAGTTCTCTTTCTCTCTCTGTCCCTCCCCCTTACGTGAAGGTCTGTAACGTTACTAGATTCACCAATCGAAAACTGCAGGTCATCTGTATTTTGCGAAATGACGCACACCATCAGAATCACTACTCGAAAAAGTGCATTAGTGTTCTGCGCGATATTCGCCAACAGATCAATCCGCACAGTCCATGTGATGCCGTCGAAACCAGTAAAAAGGACAGAAACTCCTACCAAGAAACGTATTCGCAGCTGTATAATGGATTGATGACAATGAAAATTGATGTCCGACCGGGATTCGAAGCCGGATTGCTGCTTATCGCGAACGGTCGCCTTACCATTTTTTTTTCTTTCGTTTTATGTTTCATTACGATAGCAGTCACCTTAACCACATTTTAATACAAATAGTTTCTCTTAGTAAGAAAATATTGTAAACAAATTGAAGAACATAAATTATCTTAGCATGAACTAATTTTTTTTAATCCATTCGCTTTGTACATCTACTTTTCAGCGCACAGATGAACTCAAAACACATAATAACAAGTAAGAGAATGGAAATACTTATAGTTGTGCTGCTTAGACAACGACCACACAGTCAAAGGAAATCAAAATAATGATAAAAAACAAATCCAGCACGCCATTCCGCGCGCGCTTCCCATCTGCGGACAATGTTCGTTGGTACCAAGTCGATAACTATTTTTCCTCATTTCCAGGTCCACTAAGGGGGTCTTCTAATGTCCGGTACACCCCAACTCTTGGGGGATTTATGAAGCCAGTACGCAAATAATTTGCTCAAGTGTGCTATGATTATCTTGGAGATATTGTCAATGGTCAAGAATCATCTTCTCATCATCGCAGACTAAGTAGTAAATAGACATGGCTTTGAATCATGTGACAATGTGAGTCTTCGTTGTTGGGAAGCAACTATCCTCTAGGCATAGGAGGATGAAACTTGCTTCGCGTCATCGTCCCCTCCTCCCCCACACCGTTGATCGCAGAGCAAGACCGTCTTCCATCATGTAATTGGGGCGCCGGATGGACGCCTGCACTTAAGCATATCGAGGGCAACGTCCGTCTCGTGTATCGACGTTCTATCGTTCACGTTTGTGTAAGTACGAAACTTCCTCAGTCCCAGTCTGTGTTCCCACGCTGCAGGCGTCCACAGTTGCTTCTGTGGGAGCGGATGGAATCCTCTCCCTTGGGTGGCTGGC
The DNA here is from genome assembly GCF_021461395.2 of Schistocerca americana. Taxonomy (NCBI): domain Eukaryota; kingdom Metazoa; phylum Arthropoda; class Insecta; order Orthoptera; family Acrididae; genus Schistocerca; species Schistocerca americana. The sequence continues at coordinate 618,376,901 of NC_060120.1, forward strand.
CCTCAGCCTGTTCTGAAGTTGATCTGCGCCTCCGATCACGGCGCTTTGCGGATCGCTGCTTTCTGGTATGCCCTTCTCTGTCAGGCAAAGGTAATGACTCAAGACGCGCCGGCACAAAGGCCGTAGTTTACACGATCAACGACTCTATCACCATTTTATCACCATGAACATCGTCATCCATCGGCGGGGGCAGCGCTGTCAGAGTAGTCCGCGACACGTAAAACAGGCTTTTCATCTCCCTGCTTCATCGGAGGATGCTGCGTTGGGTCATCAGGGAGTGTCGGGTGCCGCTGTGAAGCGGCAGCAGCCGTGAGGGCGGCAACGTAAGTCACGGGAAGCAGTGTCTGCTGCGACGGTGACGCTATGTCCACAGTTGGTAGTTGCGTGATAATGGCGTTGGATACATTCCCATATCCGAAATATTTTCTTGGTTGTCCATCGTAAATGCTGATGGCACAGCAACAGCCAATATATATATACGAGGGGACATGTTTTAGAAGTTCAGTTCAGACCCGTCGGACTCTGTTCAGGACAGGGTATGTTCGGCACTACGTCCATTTTTCTGCGACATGGCCACATGTCGTGCCGTAGGGATGAAGAGCCGTCTCAACTTTTTGCTAGGAGTTCAAACGGAAGTTCAAAGATGCTAATCGTGCGGCGTCCCAAACCAGCATGATCGCCGTCAACTGTGTCCAAATCACCATCAGCGCGGCAGAAGCGAAGTACCTGTTTCGTTTCCCGAAGGATCTTAAAAATGCTGCTTCGTTGATGATCTTGACTGACTATACTTCTCAGAACGGATAAATGTGTACCGATGACGTCGCCAGCCGCGATTTTCACCTCTTCTCGTAAAAATTGTCCGACTTCTTTTGGTAGTGCAAATTCGTTTTGAAAATTAAATTTGAGTGTCCATTTTGCATATTATACGAAGATGGCATCTGTTCTTTCTGACATTTCCGAATGAACAGATAACATCTTCATAGCGTGGATGCACACGATTTGCCTGAACTCTAACTGGACTCGGTGGATTGTCTGCCGCGAGTAATCGGTATAATACCAGGGGCACTAAGAATGTAGTGTGTGGACTGTAAGTTAAGAATGTGGGTCTCATGGAGAACGTGCTGGCGATAAATCCCTGCAGTCGCAATATCCTCCGTGCCCTCGTTGGCTCAGATGGACGCCGGCACGATAGCTCAGCGTGTTCGGTCAGAGGGTTTAGCTACCCTCTGTAACAAAAAAACTGAGTGAACGGATCAACGATCAACCTGAACGGATGTCATCGAACGCCCGCCACGAACAAATTCAACGAACAATGTAGAACACAATGTGATAAAAAAAGATGGATAGAGCGTCTGCCATGTAAACAGCAGTTCCCGGGTTCGAGTCCCGGTTGGGGCACACATTTTCAACTGTCCCCGTTTATGTATTTCAACGCCTGTCAGCAGCTAATGGTATTAATTTAATTCTAATTTCATTTTGTATATTGGTTCAACATTCTGATCTATAGGCTTAAGCCGGCGCGCGTGAAACAGCCGAGTACTGAATAAAACAAAGACTCCGTGGCGAGGACACAAACAGCATGTCCCCGCTGCTGCCCTTTTAAAGGCAAACTGCCATTGTACTATACGAAAATGAACCACGTCCAGACGAAAATTTCCATAAGCATGCCTATCCGAAGGTCACTGCAATATCTGCTAGTTGCGTCTTCTACTGAGTGCTCACCTAAAACTATAACCTTGCCACAGCGTGGTCCTGTCGATACAACGATGTTATCATACCAGTGGTCTGTATCGAAAAGCTCAGAGAGAAAAGGAAACTTTCAGACTAAAATGTGTGTGCACCATGAAAATATTTGATGGATGCAATGGACTTGACTTGACTGGCATCATTTCTCCAAGAAAATGACAGAGGGAAGTAAATGGTGAGCATAAAATGCGATTCCTCAGATGGACAATGATTACTAGAGGTAACAAAACACATAGGTATTGATGTGAACGAAATGGCCCCTCACGTGTGTCTAGGAGTAACGCATACCGTAGGACCCCAAAGGAGAGGAAAGTGCTGGGTGTTGCGATTTAATGAGGCGGAAAGCGGCTGCCTTAACTGCAAATTTCGCGGCGAAGTGGATTGGCCGGCAGTATTTCAGGGCGCAGGTCCCCAGGCGCGCCGCGGCACGGCTCCGTTACGTCATATGTTTCCATTCTTGCCGGCTGTTAGGAGGCGCTGAGACGGGGAGGGGAGGAGCGCGGGTCGCGGCAAATTACGTCGTAAGTTAGAGCCCGCCCCATACGTTGGCGCCGGCGGCAGCGCACGGCGCGGGAAAGAGGAGCCCGCCCCGGCCGCCCGGGGATTCCCGGAATTACCTGCGCGACGACGCCGCGCGGTGCAGGGTCCCCAACACTTGCGCCGGGGAGGCGGCGTGGCCACCACCTGCGCAGCGCTACCCTGCGCGTTCAAGGAGATCCGCGTTGATGATTGTGGAGAATACTGGAAAAAGTCTGCATATAGAATGAAAATGCTATTCTTTTACAAGTATGTGTGTTTCTATATAACTTTGTATGTCACTCAATATAAATTTCTCGCATGTCGTTTCGTAAAATAACAGTTACTTATTCTTCATACAATTAATACAAGAACTTTTTGAAAAGTAAGGCCTCCAAAATTTTATCGTGTTTTCAATATTCGTTGGGGTATTATATGTCATCCATATTCCTCGGTCGAATTTCCCTCTTCGCTGACGCAAGTTGCAACCTCCTGTCACTAGAGGGCTCCGAATTGTAGCGTTTAACATGGAGGTGTGAAACGTCCATGGGTGAGAAACAACGTGCTGCAATCGAATTTTAACCACAGTAAACCTACCTCTAATTGAAATTCATTGATGCGACGTTGGGTTGATTGTGCTCGAATGGAGGAAACTGTGATGCTAACCTCAACTGGACCCCATTCTACTTTCATATGTTTTAGAAACTTAAAGAATACCTTCGAGGACTTTTATAGTGATAATCGATGCAAGCACAAATGACGTTGTGGTTCCATCAACAAAGTCGAACACTCCAAACTCGTGGTATCAACAAACTGGTCTCTTGTTGGGAGAAATGTGTTCATCGCCAGGGTATGGTTCAAATGGCTCTGAGCACTGTGGGACTTAACTGCTGAGGTCATCAGTCCGATAGAACTTAGAATTACTTAAACCTAACTAACCTAAGGACATCACACACATCCATCCCCGAGGCAGGATTCGAACCAGCGACCGTAGCGGTCGCGCGGTTCCAGACTATAGCGCCTAGAACCGCTCGGCCACTCCGGCCGTCTAGGGTGACTATGCTCAGAAATAAATATGTAGATATGAAGAATAAAGATCTAGAATGTTAATAAGGTTAGTTTTACTTAAAAAATTTAACTGTTTTCGCATAAAAAAATTCAGAGGTATTGCTTTCAGCATGCCTCAATATATCAAGTTTGTAAGTTACCGTCTTGAACCGCGTGACCGCTACGGTCGCAGGTTGAATCCTGCCTGGGGCATGGATGTGTGTGATGTCCTTCAGTTAGTTAGCTTTAAATAGTTCTAAGTTCTAGGGGACTGATGACCACAGATGTTAAGTCCCATAGTGCTCAGAGCCATTTGTAAGTTACCTCATTGTTCGTGGTGTTTTAAATTGTTCATTCACTCAGTAAGTCTTTTCACCAGCTGTTTGCTGTCATATTCATTCAGCATCAGACTGATGATGATGAAGTCCCATACTCCTTCACAGAGTGTAGGGGAACGGTGCGGGAGACCAGCACCGCCGTACTAGGCAAGCTCCTAGCGGAGGTGGTTTGCCATTGTCTTCCTCCGACCGTAATGGGGATGAATGGTGATGATGATGAAGACGACACAGCAACACCCAGTCATCTTGAGGCAGGTGAAAATCTTGACCTCGCTGGGAATCGAACCCAGGACCCCGCGCTCGGGAAGCGAAAACGCTAACGCGACACCACAAGTGGTGGACCAGCATCAGATTGTCTGCGGAGAAAATTACTGGATAACTTATTCCCGAGGTGCACGTATCACTGTAATGACTTCCACAGTCGCGTGCCTATGAGTCACGTGGCCTCTGTCTGTTGCTATCACCCTGAATTATAAGTAACTCAGTGAACATACTGTTGTAAAAATGAATCTTGAATCTAAACATTTTATGATGAACACTGTCTTTAGTATGTCTTGAGATCATGACAAATCTAAGGTTCACTCGGAGTACATGAACATGCTCACTCTTCACATTTTATTTGATTCAGTCATTGCCCATTTGATTACATATGGTCATAACATAGAAAAATATACTGTTTCATATTGCACAACGCTAATCAGGGAATAATTAGTTCATGCTCCTTTTCGTGCCCACATTTCCATGCCCCAACTCATACTTGTTCACTCTATGGGCCAATCCCACAGGCTAACTGGATTACACACCTCTTCTGCGCCTCCTAGAGCTCATCCAACTCTCTACCTGCAGGATACCTTCGTGCCACCTGTGATCTATGGTCCAGTAGCGATGGGTAAGGATAAGATTTGATTCTTTGTAACTTTACTGATATCTGCACCCTTACTTCCCCCCACTAGATTTTTCCAAAGTTGTATGCAATGAAAATACCAAAAATGTGAAAATGGAAACCTGCAAAGGCGCCTTCTTATTTCAACCATGCACTGCGAAACTGCAGCGGACAACAAAAAGCATTTACACGTCGATCCATACATCGATCTAGTCATTATATGAAATATTTATTGATATGGTGACCCTATGCATTTTGAATCAATAATGAAGGGTGTACAAAGTAAGGGGTGGGGGTGGACAGCTGCTAACCCCCTCTGCTCACAAAAAAGGAGGTCTTTGCAATTGAAACTCACATCCTAGCTGCCACATAGACAGTAGTATAAATTTAGTTTCACGTTAAAGAAATCTGGTACACGTAAATATTGCTGAATAATATCACATGTACTTAGACCGATGATCGTGGTCTAAGACTAATTCGTCATTAACCGCGAAACTAACATGAACTGCCTCCTCCTCTTAACCCTAGTTCATATTCTGGGTATACTCACTTTGGCTGTCCGTACCTACAGAACTATAGCGTAGCGTAGTAGTGTGAAGCAGCCATTCAGTGTGTCACGCCGTGGCTTATACTGCCGACACAGTCAAAAATCTCGCATCAATAGGGCAGCTGCGATAGTGTGTTTTTAGCGTCATAAGGATAATTGAAAACTTATCTGAGGGAGAAGTAAGAACTCCAGTTTGGAAAGCTGACATTTGTGGCTTTGAGAACAGTACACTATCTACTTGCACCTCTGCACTGAACTTAATGTGTTGTTGCATGCAAATTAATCACCAAGTAAATGGCAGCATCATAGGCATTTATGTCCTCATAGTAGAGTTAAATATAAGTTAAATCAGTGAACAAAGCAGGAAAATTTATTATAATCTTCATCACATTGGTACAAGAATTGTATGAAGAACATATAAAATCTCTGTTATATTCACTTTATTTTCTTTATAGAGCTTCCTGCTGTACGCAAACCATTCTTTTGTTCTCATCTTGCACTTAAATATATCTGCAATTTTTCCGCACGATGTTGTAATGATCAGAGTGTATGTTTCGTCAATATATATGAAGGTAATAAATTTTTTTATTTTTATTTCAAATGTCTTAAACAATAATGCCTCTTGGTCACATGATCATACATGATCATACTGATGTGTTAACCTGTCATACAAGGCTTCACCTGCTGTGAACAAACACCTGCAGGGTTTTCTCCTAGTTGCGGTCAGATAAATTTTGCAGCGACGTTTGAGCATGGAGTGGAAGTGCCTGGGATCTGTGGGGCAACTATTCTTTCCTAGCTAACGCAACTTTATTAAAAAAACAAAACTGAGCTACAACAAAAATACACAAGAGCAGTGACATTTTATGAATAAAATATACACGAAGGCTGTGAATCAGGCAAAAAGATAATGAAATTTAGACAGGAGGAAAGTGTTCTGTAAGTAATTTCTGTAGTAAATCTGACCCAAAAGCATGAGAAAGTGTCGTGAGTAAACAAAATGCACAATCATTCCACATTAAGCACTGGTAGATGACACAGTCAGCAAATTCAAGGTAACTCCGATAAAGCAGGGGCCACCAGTCGCCAAGTGTCTTCCACGTACCGCTGATCAAATGCCACGGTGGTTCTGCTTCTTCCAGAAAGACTTCACAAGGTTCCTCCGGTCGCTAGCTCTTGGACACCAGTGGCGCTAACTGTGGACCGCTTTTCAAGTTTGCAGCACCGTTTCGCTTGAAGCAAGAAAACAGCCTATTGGTTTGGCGCCACCTGAGTGATGTTATATGACTGCTTACCGTATGACATTAGACAGTTGCGTTATTACTGTGAGTATTAATTTAAGAAAGACGTTAGCCCTGTCGGAGTTGCACCATAATTGGCTTGTGACGTTGACAATTTCCTGTGGCTGTTAGCTGTTGCTGGTGTCGGTTGCCAGGAAATAACTGTAGTTGTTCTCAGAGTACCTTGAACTCGACGCCATTAGTCACTGTATGGTTAGTGACGCCTTTTAACTTTACCGAATCTGCAACTGACTGGGGCGTCTCGATTATGTTGATTCAAGTTTCGTTTAAAAGAATTTACGCTACTAACTACAGACCTTTAGATTCTATGGGAATTTTTTAAAGATTGCCACTGTTATTTTCTTATACGAAAAATACTCGCCTTCCTCGCGGGCAAAGTGTATATATAGCACTATTAAATACTATTTTTAATTAATTATTGTTTAAGTAGCTTGAAGTATTTGAAAGGTGGCTACACTGAGTCACAGCGCCAGAGATTGCGCCAAAGAGTATTATTCAGCCGCCTCCACTGGCAGTGCTTGTTGAGATGTGATAGTGGAGAGTGTTTGTTGAGAAGTGGTAGTGGGGAGTGCTTGTCGTGAAGTCATCGTGGAGAGTGCTTATTGAGAAGTGGGCAGTAGGAGTTCCGATGTAGCCGTGACTAGTTGTGAGCATGTTGTATGCAGTTGTTCTGATGGGCGAGACAGCCGATGCTATTCGATTGCGGATGTTGTAATGATCAGAGTGTATGTTTCGTCAATATATATGAAGGTAATAATTTTTTTCATTTTTACTTCAAATGTCTTAAACAATAATGCCTCTTGGTCACAGCTTCAGTCAACAAAGCATCTGGCTTGTGTTCATGTATTAGAGTGTAATTCTGGTTTCTATGTGTAAGTATAGTATTTCAGTTTTATTTAATTAATTCAGTGTAAATGGTATTTAAAATATCTTGTCTTTTTGAGGAAGAACCGTGCCAGATGTGTACGTTGAATCACACTTCCACACACAGAACAGTTACACTTGTGCTTTGTTGTTCGTAGTTTTTGTTTCGTAGCTTTATAGTTGCTGGGGACGTAATTAATTAATTGTTTTAACGGAAATTTCCTTTCGTTCTTGGTTGTTATTTTATGCAGTTAGATTGCGTACTAATACCAGTCAGGGCCAACCGGTTACGAGACTTCGTAATCGTACATACAGCTACTAATATTAAAAATATTTGCATTCTATATAATTAAGCCCCCATGCACGTGGCGACCGCTGCTTCGGATCGTCCCTTGGAATTCTTCTGATAGTAAAAATAGCAGACAGTAGTATTGTTGTAGTAATTTGTAGCTTAGTAATTGTAGTCTATATTGCATGTGTAGATTTGGTAATGAACATTTGTAGTTGTCTTGTCTTTCTTCTAATGGTATTTTTGCAGAATTTAATTTTTGATGTCTTGTATACGCGTTTGAGGGAAGCATTTCGTGTGAATGGTATTGTTGGTGATAAAGTGTCAGATTGTGTGTAATTTTAGTATAGTGACAAGTTTTGTATGTTTTGTAAATGATTACGCGATCGATGAAAAAGGCAAAAATGATGGATAGTGAGAATGACGAAATTGTTAATATGGCGTACTCGCCAACACAGGAGAACAGTATGATGAATAATGAAGCAGAAAAAAATTTAATAAGTCGGGAAAATAGTCCAGAACCAGTTCAAAATTTTTCACAATCAAAAAATTTTCAGAATATGAGATTAACGACAGAAGATTCTGGAATAGTATCGAACACAGATAGCTTTACTGCTATGACGAAGGAAGTTAGTTTTACTGGAAATGTTAGGGGCGAAAAGAAATTCGAACAAGTTAACATGGAGCAGTTGATGTGCAATATTAAATTTGGGATCTGAATTAAAAACAGTGGGATCACAAATAGGAACAATTAAAACAGAGATAGGAACAATTAAAACCAAGATGAAAGCAATGGCAACACAGTTAGACTCACGAATAGGGACATGTTTCAAAAACATGAAAGATGAATCAAAGAAAGAAATTAGAGAAGAAGTACAACCGATTTTGAATGCTCACAATAATAGTTTAATTTCAATAGAAATTAGACAAGAGGAACAGGATAGAGAACAGGAAGAAAGAGATCGCGTAATAATACAAAAATTTTCAGAGTTAAATTTACAACGCGCACACGATAAGGAAGAAATACTTGAAAGAATCGAGGAATCCGTACCAAATGACAGGATACATAACTTAACGCAACAGTATGAACAGTTAACTACTAAATGTGACAATACCGAAACCCGAGTCGCGACACTTACGGAAGACGTAAATAAACAGAAAGAAAAAATAGGTGACTCATCGGAAAGAGTTGAGGAGATTTCAGATAAACTGACAAGTCTTAGTTTAAATGGGGACAGAGATTCAGATGATACAGCTCCATTGCCATTTGCAGAAACCGAAGAGTACCAGAACATAAATAAGCATGTTGAAAATCAGGGAAAATTTAATGATCGCGTTAAAAGGGAATTTGAGGCATTACGAAAGCAAGTCAAACATGTTGAAAGCGAAACCGTTGGAAAAGACAGCAAAAGAAATTTGGAATCACCGATAGCAGCGGGGTTTGAAGAAAGTAATTTATTTCATTTACGAGATGGAACAAGAGAGCGGCAGGCGCGCGAACTTGACAATAATCGACATTGGGACTGGGACAGACGCGGTAGGTCTTTGTCGCCACGAGGAGAAAACTTTGACTATAAACACTTCTTAACTGTTCGGAAATTTAAGATCTTTCGCAATTCTAAGAATGACATACATCCATGTGCATGGTTAGATCAATTTACGTATGCACTTTCACCAAATTGGCCACTAAGTCACAAACTGGAATTTATGTGCGGCTATTAAAGTCCTCAGGGGATTCACTACGCTAGGTGAATATGTGCCGTAACGTGCACAGGGCCCCGAGCTGTAGTGGTGCTATTTCCCTTTTAGTTTTCTGCACCGCTGCCTACTCTTCTACTATTCTTTGCTATTCTTTGTATCTATCAAAACAACTCTTCGACTATCAATCTATCTAGAGAGTCGGTAAAGAATAACCGGACATGACTATTTTACCCAAAAGTGCTTTCGAAAATTATCGTTTGGACTTACTATATTTTCTGCAGCATTCATTCGTAGTTTAAACGAAATTTTACCTGTTTATCTTCGTGACAATATTACTTCATATGTTGATGATATTCTTATTGCTAAACGTTCTTGGAGTGAGCATAACAAAATTTTGGATTCATTATTACATATTTTTGCAATAGTTGGCATTACAGTGAACTTGAAAAAATCTGAATTTGGTCGTTCTCAGGTGAAATTTCTTGGTCATATTATTTCTACAGAAGGTATTCTTACTGATCCAGAGAAACTAGACGCTATTCGTAATTATGCTGTTCCTACTACAAAACGTGACGTTCGTAGTTTCCTTGGTGTCTGTAATTTTCTTAGACGCTTTGTTAGATTGGACGATTTGGCCACACCTCGTTTATGTGAACTATCTGGAAAGAATTCTAATTGGTGTTGGGATGAGGAGGCTCAATCAGAATTTGAACAACTTCGTGATGCTTTACTTGCTGCTCCACTTCTTTCACATCCGGATTTATCTAAAGTTTCTTGTTTGGCGACGGACTCATCATACAAAGGCCTAGGTGCACATTTATTTCAAGAGATAGAAGAAAACGGCGTTGTAGTACAGAAGACTATTGCATTTGGAAGTCGTGTTCTCTCTAAATTAGAAAAGAATTATTCGATTACGGAACTTGAGGCTTTGGCTGTTGCATGGGCTTTCACAAAATTTCTCATATTTTTGTATGGCAGACATACTAAGGTTTACACCGATCACCGAGCTGTGGAATTTCTTATGTCAACAAAATTAACTCATGGAAGATTGCCACGATGGGCGCTGTATCTACAGGAATTTGACTTTAGTATTGTTTACATACAGGGTTCTTCAAATATTATTGCTGATGCTTTATCACGTGCACCTATGGGTTTGAAACAAAGTGCTGAAGAGGACTGCAAAGAAAACAATTATTCCCGAATGAGATTTTCACTCTGCAGCGGAGTGTGCGCTGATATGAAACTTCCTGGCAGATTAAAACTGTGTGCCCGACCGAGACTCGAACTCGGGACCTTTGCCTTTCGCGGGCAAGTGCTCTACCAACTGAGCTACCGAAGCACGACTCACACCCGGTACTCACAGCTTCACTTCTGCCAGTACCTCGTCTCCTACCTTCCAAACTTTACAGAAGCTCTCCTGCGAACCTTGCAGAACTAGCACTCCTGAAAGAAAGGATATTGCGGAGACATGGCTTAGCCACAGCCTGGGGGATGTTTCCAGAATGAGATTTTCACTCTGCAGCGGAGTGTGCGCTGATATGAAACTTCCTGGCAGATTTGGTAGAGCACTTGCCCGCGAAAGGCAAAGGTCCCGAGTTCGAGTCTCGGTCGGGCACACAGTTTTAATCTGCCAGGAAGTTTCATATCAGCGCACACTCCGCTGCAGAGTGAAAATCTCATTCTGGAAACATCCCCCAGGCTGTGGCTAAGCCATGTCTCCGCAATATCCTTTCTTTCAGGAGTGCTAGTTCTGCAAGGTTCGCAGGAGAGCTTCTGTAAAGTTTGGAAGGTAGGAGACGAGGTACTGGCAGAAGTGAAGCTGTGAGTACCGGGTGTGAGTCGTGCTTCGGTAGCTCAGTTGGTAGAGCACTTGCCCGCGAAAGGCAAAGGTCCCGAGTTCGAGTCTCGGTCGGGCACACAGTTTTAATCTGCCAGGAAGTTTCAAAACAATTATTGTTTGATGTATATTCAAGGTGTTGCGTTTGAAAATTTTATTTCGTCTTCGCTCCAGGACATCGCTAAGGAGCAAAACAAGGATCCAATCTGGAAGGACATTAAGGAGAAGTGGAGGAGAAAGGAAAGCGTAGCGATTAGACAGTATTATTTAGTTAGCAGTGATATTCTTTTTAAACGAAAATCGGTCGACAACTCTGTTTGGTTAGTTTGTATTCCTGATCAGTGGGTTAATAAATTGATTTGGTACACACATTTCAGTTATGCACACTTTGGTCCCAGAAAATGCTTTCATAAATTACGAGAAAATTGCTACTTCAGTAACATGGAAAAACGTATTCGATCTGTTCTTGCCAAATGCAAATTATGTCAACAGCTAAGCCGCCAACTATTTCTCACAGAGCACCGTTGTTTCCTATCATTCCAGCGAAATTAAAGGAGATGGCTGCAGTCGATTTGTTCGGTCCAGTGGTTCGTTCTACTAATGGTTTTGCGTACATTTTGGTAGCAGTGGAATTGACATCAAAATATGTGTGTTTTACACCTTTACGCAAAGCAACAGCTCGTTCAGTATCTAATGCTTTCATCAAACATTTTCTCAAAGAAATGGGTCATGTTGATAAGGTTATATCAGATAATGGATCACAGTTTCGCTCTAAAATTTGGCTTCATACTCTACGGCGTCGTAAGATTAAACCAATTTTTATTTCACTTTTTCACCCTCAATCTAACGCTTCAGAGAGATGGATGAAGGAAATCAATAAATTGTGTCGACTTTATTGTCATCAGAATCACAGAACGTGGGATCAGTATCTTCATATTTTTCAAAACATTCTGAATGAACTCCCTTATGATTCAACTTCTTTACCGCCTATATTGATATTAAAAAATAAAGCACCGACAAATCGCATTTCTGAAATCGTTCCTTTTCCAGCTACATGGAAACTGCTGCATTCTGAAGTTGTGAACCTGGCTCTGCAAAATATTGCATCTGCGGCTGCTGGAAGAGAGAAATCAGCTAAACGTCCTGGTCGTTTAAAAACCTTGTCAGTTGGTCAAAAGGTGTTAATTAAGTCTCATCGTTTGTCTCACAAAGGAAAAGGCTTGTGTCGCAAATTTTTTTCTGCTTTATAACGGTCCATATAGAGTTCGCAAAATTATTCATGATAACACTGTCGAAGTAGAAACTCTTAAATCTCGGCGCTCTAAGGGAATACATCACATATCGAATGTTAAAATTTTTGTGGAATGACATACTTTCGAGAAACCAACAGTTATACGTAAACATGCAGAGAATACAAGGATAACGCGCCTTGTTCCGGCGGCGGCACATACTCAAAGCAACAGTCAAGTCTGCGCGCCGCACAAGGCAGTCGTTGCCCGCAAACAATTACTTCCTACGTCACGCGTACCTACAGCTGATCGAGCGCTCAGTGCGAATGCACTGACAGCCGTAAACAAATACACAGTCTAATTTCTCCGAATAAATTCAGTATAAAGCTATAGTGACTTGATAAATTATGTTATTAACGTTCAGTATTTTTCCGGATACGGTTGTATAAAACATTTAAAACCTTCAGGTAAATTCTGTGTGTGTCCGACGTTAAGAGGACTTGCTATCGAGAAAAGTTCAGGAAGAATGTAATTTCGAAGAAGAAAGTAATAAACTAAAAAGGTAACTATTAATTGAGTTTATTTTTCAGGTAACATATTTCCACTTGGTACGTACTTTAGACGTAATTTGCTGCTCGCGATTACGTGATTCATACTTCGTGTTAACTGATGTTGACAATGATTGATTAATGAACAGGGTTGTTACTTGTGTATATTATGCATCGCTTGGCTGCACTGCTTTTTCACTGATGTCATATTTTTTTATTATGTGTCTGCTGTGCTTATTTATTTAAATTATAATTGTCACCTGATTAATTGTGCTGACTGTGGTTATGTATGTAAGTTATACTTTGTGATTTATCTGCTTGCGCCTTCATGTTTACTTATTAAGATTACATGTGAACATTTATTTGCTTATGCTGAAATGATGCTAATGACCTGTTTATTATGTAAGATACATATTTGCTGCTTTGCGTATGGATTGAATATTTACACATTTCTGTTTTGTTGCCATAAATATACTCTAATTTGGTATATAGCAATGCTGATACAAGGTGTACGAACATGGAGTTTAGGCCACAGTATGGTGTTAATTATAGATTGTTCGCTTGGCAGAGCCTCGTTGTAGGGATTGTGCTGCATCCACTTGTTGACATTCTGTTCTCTACTGGTATATTTACTCGCTATTGCATGTTTTGCTTACGCTCAGTGCATTATATTTTAAGATAAGAAAATGAACTGCTATAATTCGACGAACGACATTAGTACAAGAAACTTCATAGAAGTCACATGAGCTAGAGGTTTTATGGAAGCTGTATAAATTTATGCTAATAGGAAGGAAGCTAACGACATGACATACCAACACTAGGTTTAGACCATTGACAGTTATTACACTGCATTCTTCGTGAGCATTTGAAATAGCAAGTGACACTTGACACAAGAAATACTCCACATGTTTGCTTCTGTTTTGCCATGATTCTTAAAGTGGTGTAAACAATGTGAATTATTGCTTATCATTCACACTCCGTACTCGTACTTACTTACTGAGAGTTATTCAAACTAAAGGTTGTTAATGGTCATGTATGCATTTCTTTTATTTAATGATGGATAAGGTAACTAAAATGTATTTTAAAATTCGTAATGAGTAGAAGATTTGGGTCAGATGGATTACACAGAGGTTGTGTGCGGACATTGTGTCTTCGGATTGCATGGGATGATAAATTGAAGTTTGCACTAGGATTTTGTATGTACTTGTTCGAGGAGACCAACTAGAGGAAAGAGTTGTTATGGAAGTGAAGTGATATTGGTGATAAGGTTTATATGTATCGACATATTGAAGAGGTATTATTGAGGTATTGACATTGTGTGAAGTTGATGATTATTGGAGATTTGGTGGACAAGAGGTAAGGTAAATGATATTGATGATAAGGTTTATATGTATCGACGTAAGAGGTATTATTGAAGTATTAAGATTATGTGATGCTGATGATTATTGGAGTTTTGGTGGATAAGAGGTAAAGTAAGTGAGGAGCATATTTTTTTGTTGGTCTATATGGAACAAGGAGGATGAAGATGGCAGACTTGAACACTCAAGTGGAAAGAAGATTGTCTACACACAGACTTTGTTAAATCACTAAGCAGTATATATATATATATTTTTTTTTTTTTTTGGAGAGAGGAAGTATTTGCATATCTTGGCACACTGACAGTTGTTCAGCGACTGTACATTTGATTTGGCTTGGCAAACATTGGTCTTGACATGATGACTAAGATGTTCACTAACTATTATTGACTGTTATACACTGCTGCCACTACTACTTGATACACATGTCGAACATCAAATCTTTGACAGAATTGCATTTACATAGTAGTACTTAATGTGGATGAAAGATGAGTGAGTGTGTTTTGTGTGTTTTCCTTTCCTAATCCCAAATAATTGGTACCGACCTATCTCCTAAATATTATTTTACTTGTTCGTTGTGGCTTGCACTGACACCAATAAATATTATAGGTTTACTGGTATTTGTGTATTTGTAATAGTTAATATGACAATTATCTGATATCAATTGTGTGATTATTATATTTTGTATGTTTAGTGTAAGAGCATTGACAATAATTTTGTAAAAGCAATTGTGTGTGCATTCAAACTGTTGTTCGTGCTTGCACCTATCATCATTCATGGGTGCCACCTGGAAATGTTTAATTTCTGCTGATGAACTCTGATGAACTGTCTAATTAGTGATAGTGAATATTATGGACTGTTACCTGCACTTTTTCAACATTGATGGGTGCCACTTGGAAATGTTTAATTTCTGCTGATGAACTCTGATGAACTGTCTGATTAGTGATAGTGAATATTATGGACTGTTACTAGCACCTGCTCAACATTGCTAGGTGCCACTGATGGACTGCTTCTACTGAAATGATGTCACTTGTTGGTGTCTGCACCTGTTCAACATTACTGGGTGCCACTGATGGACTGCTTCTACTGAAATAATGTAACTTGTTGGTGTCTGCACCTGCTCAACATTGCTGGGTGCCACTGGTGGACTGCTTCTACTGAAATGATGTCACTTGTTGGTGTCTGCACCTGTTCAACATTACTGGATGCCACTGATGGACTGCTTCTACTGAAATGATGTCACTTGTTGGTGTCTGCACCTGCTCAACATTGCTAGGTGCTACTGGTGGACTGCTTCTACTGAAATGATGTCACTTGTTGGTGTCTGCACATGCTCAACATTACTGGGTGCCACTGATGGACTGATTCTGCTGAAATGATGACACTTGTTGGTGTCTGCACCTGTTCAACATTACTGGGTGCCACTGATGGACTGCTTCTAGTGAGATAATGTCACTTGTTGGTGTCTGCGCCTGCTCGCCATTTTTGGGTGCCACTGTTGAAGCTGTTTAAATACTGCTGATGAAATGTTATGAGACTGCTATTTACACCTGTTGATCATAGCTGGGTGCTACTGTTGGAACTGTCAACTACTCTGAGGAGTTCTACTTGTTTATTGAACTATTGAAAGGATTTTATGTGAATATTTGTATAAACTGATGTTTTGTGTGTTTACTGTTTATGAGATGTTATGAGACTCTTACCTGCACCTATTCGTCATTGCTGACGCTATTGATTGAATTGTTTAACCACATGATACTTGTGTAAACTATTATGTAAAATCATATGTATGCAAGCATTTGTATTCCTTACTGTATTTTATATATTAGGTTATTGAAGGGTCAGTGCAAAGACAAAATTTATTTAGTTATGTGATATTTACTTATTAATATTACTTTTTAGTTTTTGTCTGTATTTTTTGGACGAATTTGGTGGTATTTTCACCACCAATGCTGGCAAAAATACTATCAAATTCTAGCCCGTGGAGGAGGGGCATATGAAAGGTGACTACACTGAGTCACAGCGCCAGAGATTGCGCCAAAGAGTATTATTCAGCCGCCTCCACTGGCAGTGCTTGTTGAGATGTGATAGTGGAGAGTGTTTGTTGAGAAGTGGTAGTGGGGAGTGCTTGTCGTGAAGTCATCGTGGAGAGTGCTTATTGAGAAGTGGGCAGTAGGAGTTCCGATGTAGCCGTGACTAGTTGTGAGCATGTTGTATGCAGTTGTTCTGATGGGCGAGACAGCCGATGCTATTCGATTGCGGATGTTGTAATGATCAGAGTGTATGTTTCGTCAATATATATGAAGGTAATAATTTTTTTCATTTTTACTTCAAATGTCTTAAACAATAATGCCTCTTGGTCACAGCTTCAGTCAACAAAGCATCTGGCTTGTGTTCATGTATTAGAGTGTAATTCTGGTTTCTATGTGTAAGTATAGTATTTCAGTTTTATTTAATTAATTCAGTGTAAATGGTATTTAAAATATCTTGTCTTTTTGAGGAAGAACCGTGCCAGATGTGTACGTTGAATCACACTTCCACACACAGAACAGTTACACTTGTGCTTTGTTGTTCGTAGTTTTTATTTCGTAGCTTTATAGTTGCTGGGGACGTAATTAATTAATTGTGTTAACGGAAATTTCCTTTCATTCTTGGTTGTTATTTTATGCAGTCAGATTGCGTACTAATACTAGTCAGGGCCAACCGGTTACGAGACTGCGTAACCGGACAGTCGGCTACTAAGATCAAAATTATTTGCATTATAAATAATTAAGCCCCAATGCATATTTTATACTCACTGAGTTCCTTTAAATGACTATCGTTGTTTTTTACATTCTCCTTACCTGGAAATTTTAACAAACTTCAGGAAACAGCTGCATTTTTGAATTCAATGTCTTTGTGAATTGTTTTAATTCAACATATCCTTAACGCGTCCATTTTGGCATGAAACTGAGAAGAGCGTAGTTAACATTGATGATTAATAATTTAACATTATATGATTACTTTGTGAATGTTTAGTCCTAATAAATATTTAAAAGTGTAAGTCTGGGTTTTAACACACAGCCCTCACTCCACCGGCATTTCCGGTTAATTAACTAACGTTGTATACTACTAGTGGAGAAATTATTCCACTTTTAACATTCTTGCCTTTAAACTGCTGTGACTGTACCGCTGAACTGACTGTATAAGTAGCAGGTGTTATTAGTGTGCTAGCTCAGATCGTTTCTCATACCGCCATAGCCTTCCTGAGTGTCCTGAATGCAACAGGCCACGTCGTGGTGGGGGGCTTACAACGTGGAGTACTCTGTGTGTGGCACAAGCACTGTGAGTGTGAAGGTGTGGATTGTGTTGGCAAACATACCGCGCAGATGTATAGAGAAACTTGTTTATGACTATGCTAAAAGTGTGTATTGACTATTAAAGTAGGTGGAAATGTACTGAAGTGATCACTGTTAGCAGCCCATCGAAACACGGCCTTTGGCGTTCATAACAATCCGTCTACGACGGAATGAGAATCGATCTGAGCCAGCGCACGCATAACACTTGCTACTAATACACTCAATTCACAGCAGAAGGGTACGGCCGTAGGACACACAAGTTGATGTACCCCTGGGCATAGTATCGGTCACAATATTACTTTCGTAAAGAAGTCCACTAATCTATGCTACATGACACAGTTGTAAGACGTCTCCACATGCAGACTGGGTCGTCAAATCCGGATAAGCGCTGACGTATTCCAAAACCATCTCAATGCCAATCGCCACACAAGAAGCTTTGAAGTCGCCAGCATTGAGCGTATGCAGCGCACACGAACCGTCTTGCCTCACCGAGGCCGGCCATCTCTCTCCCTCCACGCTCCTCCGATTTCGGCCAGCGATGGCGTCACCGCCGAGCGTCAAAGAGGCACTAAGTTAAAGATGGGCCACTAATCGGCTCATCGTTAAAGTAGCTCCGCAACAGGTATTACAAGGCTGAGTGCACCCTTCTCCAGTCCTTTCACCAAGGAAACATCCGTGGATGTAAAGGGAATTCAGCCCAGAACCTCTGCATGACAGCCATCTACACGTCCACTCATCTACGGAGGTGGACGTTTTTTAACAAGCAAGATAAGTTATTGGCTGCATCTACATTTCCGTCTGACTATAGGAGCCTTCTCTCTCCAGACCATTATTGGGTAGTAGTATGTGGGAAGCTGCATACCAGAAGACTCCACCTTCTGGTTAAAGTGTGCCTAAGCGTGTAATATGAATCGCTAGATTACCATTCTATTTTGGCATGCACACTATGTACCGTCAAAATGGTATATGTACTGTACAAGTGGACCGTTTCCGTAGTAGCAATGCTCCTAGAAGAGTGGTGCATTTTGTGGCTGTTGGTCATCGACGAAAGACCTTACTACGTAGTGTCAATGGCTTAGGCTACAGGGTCGTAATCGACAGAGCTTGGAGGAATTAGCGTCATAGCAATTTAAATTGTACCGGATCAGAAACGGCTTTCATGTCTGAAATGTTCCTCACACAAATCGTCCCATATTTAATAAAGTCACTCCTTCCTACTGTCTGAAGGAGGCGGATAAGTTCTCTTACAATTCGTGTCCCAAGTTTCGTACAGCCTCCTAAAATACTTGTGGTTGTATGGTGTCCGTAAAAGCGTAAGTTTTCAATTGTTGTCATGAGTTTTGCATAAAACTACTATGATTAAACATGACCACTTTTACTTACAAGGGAACCTCCCCATCGCACCCCCCTCAGATTTAGTTATAAGTTGGCACAGGGATAGGCCTTGAAAAACTGAACACATATCAATCGAGAAAACAGGAAGAAGTTGTGTGGAACTATGAAAAAAATAAGCAAAATATACAAACTGAGTAGTCCATGCGCAACGTAACCAACATCAAGGTGAGTATAAGCTCATGAGTGCCGTGGTCCCGTGGTTAGCTTGAGCAGCTGCGGAACGAGAGGTCCTTGGTTCAGGCCTTCTCTCGAGTGAAAAATTTAATTTTTTATTTTCAGACAATTATCAACGTTCAGACAGACACACATAATCAACTTCGCTCTCCAAAATTCCAGGACATGTTCAGATTTGCTTGGACATATGCAGGATTTGACGCTCTACACACGGAAACATTTGAAAACGTAAAAAACATATGTTTTGACAGAGCACAGGGAAAACTGTGCGACTGTGAAACTGTTGCATTCATTTGTTGCAGTTTATGTGACTAACTCTTATGTTTTCATCACTTTTTTAGGAATGATTATCACATCCACAAGAAAACCTAAATCGGGCAAGGTAGAAGAATCTTTTTACCCATTCGCCAAGTGTGCAAGTGCGGTGGGTCGACAACATATTCCTGTCATGTGACACACATGCCGTCACCAGTGTCGTATAGAATATATCAGACGTGTTTTCCTGTGGAGGAATCGGTTGACCTATGACCTTTGCTATCAAATGTTTTCGGTTCCTATTGGAGAGGCACGTCCTTTCGTCTACTAATCGCACGGTTTTGCGGTGCGGTCGCAAAACACAGACACTAAACTTATTACAGTGAACAGAGACGTAAATGAACGAACGGACAGATCGTAACTTTGCGAAAATAAAGAAAGTAAAATTTTCACTCTAGGGAAGACTTGAACCAAGGACCTCTTTTTTTTTTTTTTTTTTTTTTATCAGAAACTCAAAACATTTTCGTAAATGTTCATGGGGCATGTTTTTGTACAGATTTATCGCAAACGCCCTGTGATTGTAAAAAAATCCGCTTTTATATGTTGCGCAAAATGTAGCAAAAATTATTTCTTTGTTTGTTTTTACGATAGTTACCACTGCGGTTCTTGTTTATAATTATTATATGTATAAAAATTGAATGTTTTCCAATCGACTTTGTTATTCTGATTAAAAACCCAATGTTTCTCATATATACTTTACAATGAAAAATGGAAAACTCAGCGCCATGAATTGTGTTGTTGGACAAAAAGAAAATAATTTTTATTCAATAATGTAACTAATTTGTTAAAGATAATGTAGGTTTGGGAAACTTTCTGAGTAATTGGTGGAGTAACTAGAGAAAATGAAACAAAAGAAAAAAAAGGTGCCAGAGGAGGAATCGAACGCGAGACCTCTGGCGTAAGAGTCCGAGCCCTAAACATCTTTTCTTTTTTTTTTTTTTTTTTTTTTTTAAAATAAAATTTTCACTGGAGGGAAGGGGTGAACTAAGGACCTCTCGCTTTTTTTTATTTGTTTATTTATTTTTTTTTTTTTTAGTCTCCTTCGTCTTGTTGGAGAAGAAGCAATCTTTTGGAACAAAAAACAGTTTCTCAAAGCCAAAATCAAATTTCTTTTTCCTTTAAGAACAAATTGTGAGGAATAAAGGAATAAATAAGGAAAAGTTTTTTTTTTTTTTTTTTGAGAGAAAACAAAGACTCCGATTATACTGGTTTCTCCTTCCAGTAAACAAAAATGAGTGTCCTTCGTCTTGTTGGCGAAGAAGCAATCCTTTGGAACAAAAAAAATTTTTTTTTTCAAAGCCAAAATCAAATTTCTTTTTCCTTGAATAACAAACTATGAGGAAGAAATAAGGAAAAGCTTTTTAAGTCGTCATGCGACTTGTAGTTAAAGTCTAGTTCTTACAGGAGCTCCTGAAGTGTATCCGCCTACAGCATGCCAGCTCGTCCAAACGTGTCTTCTCATGGCGTAGGCGTGAGTTCTGGGTAGCAGATCTATTCAGTTCGGTTCGTTTTATACAGTTTTCAGCTTCTCAGGGCTTGGACGTTCCAGCTACTAGGTGGGTCATCGAAAGTGCTCCGTAAGAAATTAGAAAAATATTGTTTGTAGCGTGGGTTGCGTATCAGGACGCAGTGACGTTCGTTGAGATAAGTCCAATATCCTATCGTAGACTTGTCGCCTGAAGTAAAAAGATAGCGGATCGTGTGGCCACAGATCCAATTCACAGAGTTAGTTTTGGCGGAGGGGTAGAAAGTCTTATCGGGGTACAAAAGCATGTGGACGTCGATCTGAGCCGATGTCTGGCGAGTAAGAAACGCCAAAATTCGCCGCGCAAGTGTCCAGACGTCTAGCGCTGTGCCACAGTGGAACCGGTGGACATCCGTGTCATCCACGCCACAGTGGGTGCAGACGGATGAATCGGCGAGATGGATGCGGTGCAGACGATCTCGGTTAACTTGTTTGCCATTCACGGTGATGTACCACGCTGATTGAACGTCTGATTCGAGAAAACGCGCATGGATCGCCTTCCATATGTGACGCCACACGTACTGTGGATACTTACGTTCGATGGGGTTGGACGGGCGGCACAGTTGTAACAATTCGGAGACTGTTTTCGTGAGGTACAAACGTGGAAGTGGTAAGGACCGGTAGATATAACTGAACTCCAGGAAAAATCGTTGGATGTAATAAAAGGGGGTTGGAATGGTCGATATCAATACTGGGGCGGACAAGGAGGCCGGTGCAAAGTTGTGAAGCAGGAGGCTAGTAAGGCTCTGCGGGCAACGATGCCAAAGTTTGAGTTGGGAGCTGACGTATAGTGCCTTGACACGAGTCGGCACGTGGATGAATCCCACCCCGCCACGATCTCGTGGCAGTGCAAGGGATTCATACTGCACCTTGAATAACATCCCCGAGCTGACGAAGGAGCCGAAAGCCATCAACAGTCGTCGCGCCAGGAGATTTGGAACTGGTAGTACTTGAGCCACGTGTGGTATACGGGAAGCATGATACATGTTCACGTATTGCGCGCGTTGGATAACGTCGAGAGCTCGTTGCCGGTGATCCACGAGATTTGCTCTGATTGTCTGTAGCAAGCGTCTACCATTGATAGTCGCTGAGCGGCGCAGGTCTGCTGTGAAATCAAGTCCAAGACACCGTATGGTGGCGGCGACACTAAGGGGGGCAGCGCATCTCTCCGGCAAGCCCTCACCAATGAGCAGGACCTTGGATTTTGACACGTTGAGGCAGCTCCCCGACGCTTCGCCGTAAGTCGCCACCCATGTCAGTGCTGCTCGTACTTCATCTTCACTGCGCAAATATAGTACTATGTCGTCTGCGTAGGCTGTACAACAAAAACGGTGGCCTTGCACAGCCATGCCTTCCAAACGTTGGCGCATGCCCTGGAGCAGGGGTTCCAAGGCGAAAGCATACAAAATCGTGGAAAGAGGGCAACCTTGCGGTACAGATCGTGCGATGACCAGGGACGGTGTAAGACGACCATTGTACATGATTTTAGAGGTTGCACTACTCAACAGGCGCATAACCACTGTGACAATACCGCCAGGAAAACCCATATGCTGAAGAACTGTCCGTAAATAGAAGTGGTCAACACGGTCGAAAGCCTGGCTAAAGTCCAGTGAAGCCAAGGCGCCAGGGAGACGCTGATGATGCGCTAATGCTATCATGTCTCTGTAACGGCAAAGGGCCGTACGGATGTTGTTGTCGCCTCCTAGGGAAGTCTGGTCGCAGGATGTGACGTAACGTGCGACCTTCTTGAGTCGCGATGCCAGTAGCCGTGTGAATATTTTCATGTCGCTGTTGAGCAAAGTAATTGGTCGATAGTCCTGGACCCTTGATAACCCGCGCGGTTTATGTACGGGGATAATAATTCCTTCTAGAAAGGCGCTCGGGACCACTGTCCTCGGTGACATCAGCTCTTGTGCGATTGCCGTCCACGTGGAAGCCAACAAATACTGAAAACTTTTATAAAATTCGATGGGTATACCGTCAGGTCCAGGAGACCTGTTATCGGAACCCGCCTTGATAGCATCTACCACTTCATCTGTGGTTACGTCGTCTTGGAGGTCATGCACAGCATCCTCCGGAAGAGTGTTCGTAGTGAGCTGAGCGACTTCTGTGATCAGTGCTGCAGAATGCGGTACGGCTGCGTATAGCCCGGCAAAATGAGCATGGAGAGCACGACCGATGCTTTGTTGGGTGTCGTGCCGGCGCCCTTCCACATCAGTGAGGACTTGGATCAGAGCTCGTCGTCGTCGTTGTCTTTCCTGAAGGAGGTGGTACATCGACGGACGTTCTTGAGGGATTCGATTGGAAGCTCGAGAACGGACTACAGTGCCTTCCAAGTTACCCCGCATGATCAAGGAGATCTGCGCCTTCGTGCGATGGACCATCGACTGCCCGTCTGGACAAAGGCAGACGTCGGCACGACACCGAGGTCGACGTCCATGGTTCCAACAGGAACATCGGTTTCGGTCTGCAAACCGGACGGTCCTGAAGCGAGCACTGGAGGTGACGCCGTGCTTGTGTCCTCGGCGCGTTGTGCTGCGGCGGGTGGCGTTGACGATGCTGCTGGCGCAATCGAGATTGGTACGACGGGGTCCTGTGCAACCTTGGCGTAGGTGATGGGTAAGGACGTGACCGTCGAAGCCTGAGTCTCTTCACGTAACGGCGTCTGTATTAAACGGCGGTGTAAGCATTCGGAACGTACATGTCCCTCCTGGCCACATCCTGCGCACGTTCGTGGCTGTCCATCATACATGACGATGGCCCTCACACCGCCAATCAGCAGGTACGATGGGACATGTTTCGTCAGCTCAATTTTTATTTGCCTGACGCCATTTAATACGGGGTAGGTCGTAAATGTTTGCCACTTCTCCGCGACGTGACCCAAGACGGTGCCATATGGTTGGAAAGCGGCAATGACCACATCCTGAGGCACCTCGAACGGGAGTTCAAACACCCGCAATGTCCGGAGACCGAATCCAGCATGGGCGACTGTCACAGCACCCATATGTCCATCAGAGTGTTTAAATTTTAGTCCGGTGGCATGACGGTGAATTATGTCATTGCAAATTTCCTCCGTCGACATCTTGATGTAGACAACACTTCCAGTGATGGAAAAATGTATGCCGATTACGTCCTGGGGGTTCAAACGTAGATCCTCACGTATGAACTGTTCAACTTCGAAAGCTCTGGGTCGTGGATGTTCGGCTTGAAACGTTACTTTGATCGTTGCACGGCGGTACGAGTGCGCCATGGTGTACGTTAGTACTGGACTCGATAGATACAAACACCGCGACGCGGAAGTAAACACCGCCAAGAGCGGAGCGTCACACGGCGCGCGGAGCAGCTCCGCACGCTAGCACGGCTGCGAGCCGACTTAGGACCTCTCAATCCGCAGCTGCTCACTCTATCCACGGGACCACGGCGCTCGTCAGCTGGAATGGTCCTTGACGTTGCATATCTTGCACATAGACTGCTCAGTTTCTATATTTTGGTTACTTTTTCATAGTTCCACACAACTTCTTCCTGTTTTCTCGATTGATCTGTGTTCAGTTTTTGAAGGCCTATCCACTGTGTCAATTTATAACTAAATCTGAGGGGGGTGCGATGGGGAGGCTCCCTTGTTAGTGAATAAAGTCCAAAAGATAATATTATTAAGTAGTCTTAGTGCTCTTCAGGAATGATGAGGTACGGACATACTCAACGCAACAGACATTCTTTCGCATCTGGGACGATTTGATATCGTTAACTGAACAAACTTCTCATCAATGGAAGTAGCCCCGGATCACATAAGCTTCATCTACATTACACATAGTGGGCAAGATGTGTAACCTGTTGTAGGTACAGCTATATTCTAATGCAGTAGACTGTTTCTAACTGGTATTACACAGTTCCCAGCAAACGTCTCAATACGGCGAACAACTGCTGGTGTGGAATTATTGAGGCAAACTTACCTTCCAGAATCTGAAAACAAATTATTAATGCAACAGAAAACCTACCCGGACTGTAAAATTCCTAAGATATTGTAACCTCCCCCATCCTAATCGGCCTACTGGAGTGCGATGTAACTGACCGCGATCGCCTACGCCTACTGAAATTTTACACCGAGTAAGACTATCGTTACCGAAAGAAAATAACACCGGTTAGTTGGAGGAAAGTGTACAACAGACTCTTCTGAAGGAAGAATCTATTCAAAATTTAAGCTAAATACTGATGATAATTTTGAAATGAGTAGAATATGGTGCAATCGCTCACGTACCGCGCAGAGGGGAAAAAGGGTACCACGTAATATTTACTACAACGTTGACTGATAATACACAGAAAACACCGATTAGCTAAAAAAAAAAGGATAATTAAACGGTCGCCATCCCGGTATGGCAATTAGTCAGCAGAATCTTAAGAAAGGTAATGTCAAAGAAATTTAAGCAATAAGCACTGGCGAGGCAACAGTAGGTTCTCACGCATTTCCATAAGACAAAAGTTCACGAGTAAATAAATGAATCAGAAAACGCTGAGTTAGCAGTTACTTATTCTGAAATACTGAAGTTTGAAAGCAACGTTAAATGAAATTTCTGGTTAAGTAATTGAATGGCTTAACTTAGACTTTGTTATGTAAAAAAATAACTTCCAGTTACCACAGTGTAAACTAATGCAAAACTTGAAAAAAAGGCAAGCAATTTTACTTATCGAAAATTGAACTGAATTTACTGCAAGTAAATGAACAATTGACTTTACTTTTAAAATAACAACAATAAAATACTTACCAAGCCAGCAAAAATCACTCGCTAAGCTAAATACAGAATAAATGAAACTGCGCACTCTTAATTTGCGCTGTATCTTTAGTTATTATTTTTTCCAGTGAAATTTTACTATACCTTAAGTAGCTAGTGTCATGCAATACAAAGATGAACAGTTACTGAGGCAGAAAATGTAGAATGAAACTGGTCATCAGCAAACACACAAAACTGGCAGTAAATAGTTAATCAATCTTCAAATTCTTACGACACTCGGCCGTTTCATGAAAACGGAAAGGCACCCTACTTGGTAATAATGTCTAAGGACAATGACAATACAGGTGCGCTACAGGTTTCAACTACTGCAGGTTATTATTTAGGTTAGCCATATTTTGTGAAAGAAATGTTCAAAATGGTTCAAATGGGTCTGAGCACTATGGGACTTAACTTCTGAGGTCATCAGTCCGCTAGACCTTAGAACTACTTAAACCTAACTAACCTAAGGACATCACACACATCCATGCCCGAGGTAGGATTGGAACCTGCGACCGTAGCGGTAACGCGGTTCCAGACTGTAGCGCCTAGAACCGCTCAGCCGTCCCGACCGACAGTTACGTACGAATGCACCAGGATAACCACAGAGGACAACTGTCACGTCGCGTAACTAAACTCCGAATAATTGCCGAGTCTTGTAGAAAGATAAATAAAAGTAAAGTTTTGCTGATTTATTCTGTTACGTGTAATTTACTGCAAATGCAGCGAATGTGGTACGCAAACTTGTAGTTGAATTTAATGTAGTGCTGTAAAGGGTTCTTATTGGGGTACTGGCCAAATTTAAACAAGAATAAAATATTTTAATGTGACAGTGACGGCTAACTACCACCTACTACTGAATCAAAAGCGATATTGTAAATAACTTGTATTTATTGTAAATTATCTCACGATAGAAATTAGATCATATTGAACAAATCATGAATGAAAAAAATTAAACAAATTGTACACTGTTCTTAGATATACTACACTGGTAAGATTGGCTCTCAGCTCTTAAAGTTAAGTTGATGCGAAGTTAGATTTGATTGTGACCCTGGATAAGCAAATGGTAAATGCGCTCTGACTGCGTTCCTATAATCTCTTGTGTCTGAAATAATATGCACTTCGGACACCACCACCAAGAAACAAACCAAACAACATGGAAAAAGACAAATAACCAATAACGAATCGTAAGCAAAACTGCACGGATGCTCAGTGGATGGCAACAACACGATCCAACAACTATTTCTGAACTTTACTGCCGCTGCTGCAAGTTTTACAATACCGTCTACCAGCGTGCTGGCTCCGTCGATACTGCTGGGGCGGCGACTGTTGCTGCGTAGTCGCTGAATTAAGATAAGTTTCTCAAATATCTTGAGCAGAATGAACTACTCAGAAACTACAAATACCACAAGCCCTATATTTCCTCTAAATGGTATATAACGCTTTCAAGACTGGCTCAACAACCATTAAGGTGCAGCCCAGTGTGTCTTGTACTTACGTACAACACCGGTACGATAGCTCTGTGCACTGGTTGACTACGTTCAATGGTGACTGCCAGCCTATAAATCGGAATCAACTGCAATTATACTAGTAGTTGTGGCAATGCCTATCGTGGACGCTGATGTCCTACTGTAGCTGCAGACTCTGGATCATACACAGCGCAGTCTTCAGAGTCTAAGTCCCTATCTCAGAGCAATCGAACTTTTGCGACTGTCCGCTTTCACGGCACCAGACGCTCTCCCACCTGCCTCGCCCTGCGCGATGCTCTTGCGACAATCATGCCGCCAAACTCTAATCAGCCAATTCCGACGCTGCAAAGGCCTCCCACATCTCCCTCGGGGAGTGATACAATTTCTCCACCTATCCAAAAATTTCTCTGTCCAAACAGCGGGCTTTGACCCTCAGTGTTTCCCGCACTTTCTTATGAACTGCCGAACCAGAGCTCAGCCCATTTGCGGCTAAAACAGCGCTCGACCGGGCGGCGCCAGCGCGTACGTTGGACGCTCTCTGTCTGCTCGACATTTCCCCCCTCTCTCTCTCACCTGGCACCCGGCGGCGTTCCTTTTGATGCTTGCAGGTCACTGGCCCATCCAATGGGATACCCGGCCCCTGCACAATGCTCTTCCGGCGCTCACCGGCCTTCGCCTCCCCGCCTCCACTGGCAAATCCACTTTGCTTACACCTACAGCATGCAACTAAATATTATCATTACCAAAGCCCGTATTATTTCAGACATGTGTCTGATCTCCACGTATCTCTCATTCTAATCCACCTAATAAGACTAATTAACCATTATATTGGTTTATTTACTCCAAGTATGCAGAATAATCTGCGAAGTTAGTGTCACAAATGAAAGCCACCTTTCAGTGCTATTATCGGTTTTTGGGAGTCACTGGCGTAAATCATGCATTATCAAGCTCTGCTTTTCTGCTAACCCATGTGCATAAGATTCGACACTGCCAGGACACTAGAAAAATTGAAATGGTTCTCAAATCAACAAAGAAATACTCAACGTACACATTTATCATGTTTTCGTAATTTCCATGAGACCCATATAACCGTATCAATAATCACAAAAGGTCAACAAAAAATACATAAAAGAAAAACACATTCTGGAACATTCAATTTACAAATTTCCAGAAACAGGAGGTTCCCAAAGCTAAGCCCTAAACCAAGAATATCATGTTGCATTGTTGGTTGGAGTGAATAAGCAGCAATAATTGAAAATATAGTCTTCACCAGAGCTATGGAGTGCCTACATAAGTTCAAAATAAATTGTGAAATTTGAATAGTACAGTAACTAAGAATGCACTTCCAACAAGAAGCAGAAAATTTAGAAGTTCTATACAGTTAGTAAAATATCATCTGATTCAGAATAAGTGTAAGTAAATGGTATGCGTGTAATGTATGAATAACTAGATAATTTCAAATGTATCATGTAAAATCTGAGGTAGAAACTATATGAGCTGATGTGCCAATATTCGTATAAATTTATTTCGCAAGCTGTTTGTACAGAATCTTACGCAAACTGTGACATAACATACTTCAACAACCTCGTTGAAACCGTTAATAGTGTTGGTGAAGTGTTTAATATAATTTTTAACTAATAACAAGGAACATTGTCATATTTGTGATATTTTTTGTAATTAAACATAGTGAAATGAAACTTGTGGCAGTCAAGAATTGCAAGGGAAAGGAGACAGGTTAGACAATGAAAGTATGACCCCAAAAACAGAGAGGACAATCAATTTCGACCAAAGTTCTGACAGGATAATTTCAGCCGCATAGTGATATTGCTCTTAAGTTACGACTGTGGTTACGACTATGTTGGTCACTTGGACTTTAAATATTTTTTGTGGGCTCAGATGTGATCTTTCGCGAGTGAAGTCTGAAGCTGATCTTGTGATTTTGAAAGCCCTTTTGCCAGTTACTTGGGATGTGGGAAACACGCAGTAGCGGCAAGGGCGAGGGAAACCACGAGCTGAAAAGCCACTATCGGCACGGCTACGTTGTTTTAACTGTTCAATGACGTATAGCCACCGTCACACTTGCCGTCGTCGTAGACCTCGTGGTAGCCTCTGGGTTACACATCTCCTGCAGACAGCGCATGATCGACTTGTTTCTCCTCTTTATTCGCTAAATCACAACGATAACTTGTAGCATGTTTTACTTGTGGAGAGGTATAGCTAGCAGCTGTGCAACTGACATAAAAATTATTTTTCAGAAACTAGTAATGATCTGAAAACTACCGCTTGAAGTTGCATCAACGGTACATTTTTGGTAGAAATAAACAGATACAGTAACTCACAAGGAAACTAGTTTGTTATCCAGTATTTCATTGCAGTAAGGATTATAATGAGGAGTAGGTAGAAGAGAAGTAAAATTCAGCTACCATCAAGTAATGTGCAACGTATTGTGAGAATACCGCCTTAATTTGGTAACTAGTCTTTTTTTGTTTTATCTGTAGTCTGTAGGCAGTATTCTGATCCTCATACTGATAAAATCGTCATGATTGAAGGTTAGGCTGAGCATAAAATGCAGTTCACACGATGTGTTTCATATTAACTACAGGTTTTGTACTTATGATTCGTCGGTTATTTTGTAGCTTCTGTTAATATTAAAAAACTAAATAATTTAACAACTAGCTACAAATTTATATATTTGCATACGGAATAATCATTTTACAGGAGCAGTCAAATATAAGATGTAACCCTATATGTACAAGTAAAATAGTCCTATATAGAGATACAAGCTTTTGCATGCTGTTGAAGTTTGGCTTGAGCCCAAAAATTAATATTAATATAATAAAAACCCGACAGATGAAACTATCTATATATATTTTACCCTTTATATAGAATTATATTAAATTTTAAGTTAAGTAGGAGACCAAAGAGCCAACTTCAAGAAATGAAAGTGAAATTTGTCTTTTCGCATTCGATTTAAACGAAATTTACGATGTCATCTTGCATCGAGTTTGCCCTGGCTCGTAAGTAACAGTACTTGTTGTCAGGTCTGTACTGTAGGCTGAATAAAACAAAACAGATAAAAGGAAAGTGTATGTTAGTTTTCATACTTGTTAACTGCAACAAATCGTTATTCCATATATAACATTTCTTTGTTTTGAAGCCGTAATAATCAATCCTAAACTTCACTTCAAGGTTTACTTGAGATTGAAATAGTTAATATGTGACGTAGAAAGTGGATTGAGGTGCAGACAACACATTGTACAGTGCTTACCAATTCCGTGAGAAATTGGTTCTATTTAGTGGTCGGAACATCAGATTGGCTGCCACACTTCTCATTTTCATTTATTAATATTAAAAAAAAGTTTTACTCAGATTTAATTGACAGTCTTAATAGCTATCCTCTCAATAGCAAACTCACTACACTTTCGATATAATTTTTGTAAGCACTTTTACTAGAATCTGAATAGCTGTATGTAGGCGAAATGTGCACCGAGTGAAGTGCTGCATGCAAGCCATGTCAGCTGAGAAAGAGCAGTCAGTGTAGGGAGACGATATGTGACAGTTCGATTTAGAAGTTGCATGATTTACATCTTAGCTGCAAACCGTATAAGTAATAGCAACTACGAGCAATGCTGAGAAAATCAGAGCATAGAATGTGTATAAAAGTTTTGATCTGTGAATGTGATCTCTACACTGTATTTAATGTACTAAGATTATAAGTGTTACGTACATGAACTGTGTCACGTGTGACTTTGTAGCCATCCGATTGTGAAATATCTCATTAGCACTTTGGAGCATTGTCTGCTACGTGTTCTGTGTGTTCATCAAAAATGCCAATGGCATCCCTGACTGCAATTTCGTAGTGTTGAGATTCCACTTGCTAAAGATTTTGTCAACGTTTTAAGAAACTCAGATCCATGACCTATTCTCTAATTCAATGACTTCGATGCCACTTTCTTGTGCACCTTCCCCATTCAGTAGGCTTTCAAAATAATTCTTCAACTCTTCTCTGATACTTTCCCAGTCCCTGATAATATCTCCATCCTCTGTTTCAATCGCTTTTATGTCTTCTCTATCAGATCTTTTACTTTTCAATAACCCATATAGAAGATTTTGCTTCCCTTTGCCATTCTGCTCTAGTTTCTGGGCGAGTATTTCCCCACTCTTCTCCTTTTCTTCTTTCACAATTCCCTTTGCTTGGAGTTTATTTTGTCGGTATTCCGTCTCCAGTGTTGTCACCTTGTGTTCATCTTTTGGCACCAGCCCCAGGTTCTCACTTCTTTTTCCAAACTCCATGTTTTTCTTTCCCATATTACGTTTTTTAATTGCGCCTTTTACTCTACCGTTCCACCAACTGCTTTCTTTGCCTTTCACTTTCTATCTAATTATTTTTTTTTTGCATTTAAATAAGTACCAGTCCTATTCGATGACTGAAGACGAGAAGAGGGAAAATGAATGATCACTATAGCTGGAGCAGGAACTATACCTGGAGCAGGAGGAGAATGCAAGGTCATGCTACACATGACAAATTCTAATCCATACTCCTCTAGCACATCGATGCTAATTCCAGTAGCTCTGTGAGTTGAGGGAATCCTCATCTCGCCGTCTACGAAAAGAACTTAAAAACAAAATTTGTTGAAAAAATAACATAAAGGAAACGTTTGTAAAGTACTTATAAATTGTTTATGTGGAGTGTTTTACAGGAAGAGGATAGCAATATGGTTGGATCAATTTGTGATGGTGTGATAGGATGGCATTGTGCTGATGAAAAAGTTACGTATAATAAATACATTAGGTAATGTTAAATTTTTCATTGTGATTGAAGGAATGCTCATGCAGACTTTCAGCAGAAAAAATATTAAATAAAATCTTAGGTTTGGATTTTTCAGGGAAAATGAACTGTTTGATGACGCATTTCGGCCTTTAAAGTTGTATTATTTAAGGCTAGAGTGCTGAATTTTAGAAATACTAATGTTAAAATGACCACTAAATGATTTACTTCGATTGTGATATAACGCTTAAAATGCTGGTTTGCAGAAATATTGCCTTCGGCAACAACAGATTCATCATTAACTAACTAATTAAAATGATTAAATTTTTTTGATTATTGTATATAAATTGACTACTTGATTAGCATTTTATGTTATTGTTCACTGAATTCTCAGATTGTACAAATTGATTTTGCGTAGTAGATAAAGGCAGATTGTTAGTGTGATAACAATAATACTGAGAAATCCTTGATTTTTTTTCACATTTGTCTTTAATGAAATAAGCACAGCTTGCTTCAAATTGGCTCTTTCTGTGAGAACATTCAAATTATGGAAATCTCGCATTGGAGGGAATATGTAACATTTATAGTTTTAGAAGCCTTAGTATTCAACCCCATGTTTCACTTTGTAAAAAGTCAAGATGTTAAATACTCAAAAAGACTACAACTGTACTGCCACGCCAACTTCACGCTGCACTAGATAATAATGAGTCATATATGTCAAGTGAGTATGGGAGCCATAAAGACAGTGTTTGTTCGCTCCAGCTATCTGGTGGCTGAGCAATATAAGGGCTTTTTAATTTTTCAGTTATTACCGCTATATGGCAGTATGCATTAAGTACTACCACCCGATATGAAAAACCACTTCTCACAAATATGTAAATGACTGGTAATTGATGTTGTTTTATTTAACGTGATTATGATTGTGTAAAGCAAATACACTGAAGCGCCAAAGAAACTGGTACAGCTACCTAATACTGTGTAGGGCTCCCCCGAGCACACTGTTTACATTACAGAAAGAGTGGACACAAGATGGAATGGACTCGACCAATGTCTGAAGTACTTCTGGAGGGAACTGACACCATGAATTCTGCAGCGCTGTCATAAATCCGTAAGAGTACGAGGGGGTGGAGACTTCCTCTGAACAGCGCGTTACAAGTCATCCCAGATAAGCTCAATAATGTTCATGTCTGGGGAGTTTGGTGGTAAGCGGAGGGTTTAAACTCAGAAGAGTCTTTCTATAGCCACTCTGTAGCAATATTGGACGTGTGGGGTGTCGCATTGTCCTGCTGTAATTAACCAAGTCCGTCGGAATGCACAATGGACATGAATGGATGCAGGTGATCAGACAAGATGCTTAAGTACGTGTCACCTTTCAGAGCTGGATCTAGATGTATCAACGTCGTGTTATGCTTGTTTGCATATCTCTGTATTTGAATACGCATGCCTATACTACTTTCCTTAGCGCTTCAGTGTATGTTCCAAGTAATGTTGTTGATGACTTGAAAACGTATGTACGCTTACTGTAACGCACGCGTAAGAGAGAATTTTAGTTAGTATTATAAGTATGAAAATGAACAACATTATACACTGGACTAATGTTGGTGAGGCAGACGGGAACAATAAATGTAAATTACTTCTTCGAGGTGTGTTTAGGGCGAGTGAGATTTGGTGGGGATGTTTTAGACACATGGTGTGCGCTCACGATACGCAACGAAGCAACTTGTATGTACATACGTATTTGTGGAGTAATATTGTTCACTGTTTGACGATGCTGACTGACAAATATTTGAGTCGAGTGAAGTTCGATTGCTGAGAAAAGATGATGCCATGAAGAGGCTTTGCAAGTAAAATTTATAAGTGTGATTTATGTTTAACATGCATTTCAAAAACAAGATGCTATTAAAAGCATGTAATGTCTTTGTGTGGCGTGGACAGCATTAAATATGATTGGTGACAAATCGACAAATGGTCGCGAAGAAGAATCCGTTTATCAAAATGTAGCCACACAAATAACGTAGTGCAAGTATATCACGCAGCTCGCCAGACGTAAGTGCTCTGCAATTCCACTGCGCACGAAATGGAACTTCATAGAAGTTTGACGCACTGTTCTAAACTTGTACCGCAACAAACTTCTGTCTGGTAATAGTAATGACAGAAAGCGTATCAAGCGCATTTGATTAAAAGTGAATACTATTGATAATGATAACCTAATGCTAACACAGACTCCTGTCAGGTACTGTGAGTATAGAATGGAGCTAATATTATCATATGTCATGCTAGTTTTGTTAGTGAAAGCTCCAAGAATCTTATTTAAACACGTCAACTACTATCAGGCTGGAAGGGAGACATGAGAAGACGATCAGTAAGTGCCCGTTAATGTAGTTCGAACTTAACTGGATACTAAGGTGAATCCAGACGAAACTGTTAGTGATTATACTCATACGCGAATACCAGTTGTTTTTCAATGTATCACACAAGATATGTTCCACATGTGCTAAATTAAAGAAGCCACTTATATTATTCGAAGCTCGGTTGCTATGGATAGGTCAACTGAAGCTATGTCTATAAATGTATATTTATTCAAGAAACTTATGTAGTGCCCATTTAAAGTATTATCAAGTCTTCGTTTTCCAAAATAGATTTGTTGCCATAAGTGGGTAAATGTACTTTTGTGGTAAAAGTGTTACTGGCTTTAAAAATGAGGGATGTATACTTCCGTGATGATTATGGAATTCATGGTAATGTTTCACAGTTAAGGGGATTGGTACTTAACTCATGAATCCCTTGTGTACTGATAAAGTTCCATTAATGCTACACACAGCTGACGACGGTTTATTTCATTGCTACTAACATTGATCATTGAATCTACTTTAACTGCAGATTGTTGCTATTGCGGTGACCGCCTGTCCCACAGATTTATCCTATCGTGCGTTAGGGCATAAATAGTCACCACCAGACAGCGCATGGTATAGTGGGAAATCGCGCCAGTTTACTAGTCGGGTAACCTGATTGGCTACAACAATAAGAGAAGATGGGATGCCTCTTGGCAGATATGATACGCGAATTGGGATGGAAGTCATTACAGCAAAGACGTTTTTCGTCGCGGCGAGATCTATTTACGAAATTTCAGTCAACAACTTTCTCTTCCGAATGCGAAAATATTTTGTTGAGCCCAACCTACATAGGTAGGAATGATCATCAAAATAAAATAAGAGAAATCACAGCTCGAACAGAAAGGTTTAGGTGTTCGTTTTTCCCGCGCGCTGTTCGGGAGTGGAATGGTAGAGAGATAGTATGATTGTGGTTCGACGAACCCTCTGCCAAGCACTTAAATGTGAATTGCAGAGTAGTCATGTAGATGTAGATGTAGATGTAAAACTCTAATCTTTGTTTATTAATATTTTTTAAATATATAGCTTAGATTTAACTGGCTATCATATTAGATATCGTCTCAATAATAGTCTCTCATCCAGTCACTTCAGATTTCATTTTATAATTACTTTCAGAAACATTTCAGTAACGATATGAGACGAAGAGCTTCGTGCACTATCATGTCCCCCCAAAAATGTACATCGAGTGATTTGTGCTGACCAAATCAGTCTGGAGCGAACAGTTGACATCGAGTGGTCATATGCGACGGTTAGGTTTAGAGGCAGCATAGTTAGAGTTAAGCATCTGCGGCTTGGCGAGCAATGTTAGGTCAGAGAAAGAATAGGCCTATTGATGTGTCAGCCTAATTTCCACAATGTATTTAACGTACCAGCATTGAAAGTGTTACATGTACGAACTGTGTTACGTGTGACTTTGTAGGCATACGTTTGTAAAATATCTTGTTAACAGTTTGCAGCTTTTTCCGGTATGTGACACGTCTGTTCATCAAAAGCCAGTTGGTGTACCTGACAGATTATTTCACAGTGTTGAGAGCCCTGGCCTACTAAATAGACATATTCTTACAGCCTTACATCAAGAAACGAGGATCCACGACCTGTATATGTTGCTTCTGCACAGAGATATTCATAGAGGACACCAGGGGAGGGGCAAAATTGCAGAGCATACGTTGACATCGGTAGTTATCACACATCTTGTTTAGAACCATTTCCCGGCTTTCGTAACATCCAGGGAACAATAATAAATAGCGATGACTTCAGCGTAATTATTTTAGTTCAATAAAATTGCCAATTTTGATCCCCGCATTGCGCCTTTCCTTCAGCTACGTTTTGTACTATACTGAAGAAGTTTTTGTATGTGTGGTCCAAGTTTCATCTATCTATGTTACTTCGCAGTGACGACATGCGAAAGTTAATTTCGTCCTTAAGTTTTGTACACCAGTGTATTATGCTGGGACCAGCGTAAATCTCGAGCAGGGATTATGACAAAAGGATAAAAGAAACTAGGAGACGGAGAGAGAAATTTAAAAAGTGGTTTTTCTCTCACTCAACCCGTGTATAAAATGCGAAAGAGATCTGATAACATTTGTACCATCTGCTATAAACTGACCGTGACTTGCGGAGTATTTACATCGATGCAGATATAGTAGAGCTGTGCTAACCGACTTGAGTGAAGAGCCGCTAGAGAAGAAAGTGAAACAACTGGCAGTAATGTGTAGCAGATTATGGTTCTTGTTTTTCCACTTATAAATAGAATATTCCCTCAGAAAGTTTTACCGTTAGATTGGACTATTTGTTTTTGTAATGATAGGTTCGTAGTAATGCATCGGCCCTAAGAGCTCGTAGGAAGCACTTCTATAAAAGTACGAGAAATGTCGAGACGGAGGCGGCGACAACATTGTGTATTGATAAGTGGAGAACAGTTGTGCACCCAGTTTGAGGTGCACAGTAGGGCGGCATAAAAGGAGACCCAGGTAGTGGGGGAGAGGGACAGGCGGCGGCAGCCGTGTGGCGTGGCGCCCAGTGCAGGCTGGCGCGCGAGCAGAGCCGCGATAAAACGGTTTGTTCACTTTTAGTGCGCGCGCGCGCGGCGGGCCCCACTTTGTACAGGTGCCTCTAAGTTATTCAGCAGTAATCTCCTTGGGCTCTGTTTTACGGCCTCTGCTGGGAGATTGCTCGCCGGCTCGCAGTCCGTGCCAATACACACACACACACACACACACACACAGACACACACACACAGAGAGAGAGAGAGAGAGAGAGAGAGGCTCCTGCAAACACTTTCTCACTGTAGGCAGACCTCGGTAATGGGCGTAGCAGGTGTCCGTCATCCTGAAGATCTGAAAATTTGGTACTAGAAGTTTAGGAAGGAATTACTGTAGTCTTCCTTCACAGAAGTAGTAAACATAAGACTTAATTGTTAGTAGCTAGTATTAAAATAGAAGAAAATGTATTACAGTTTAGAACTGAGCATGCATGTCACAATCCTTGAGTTTAGCTGGAAATTTCGTAAGATTATGTCGCGTGTAACATCAAGCAGCTCAGTTTTCTTCTGATTTGAAAACATTGCGTCACATAAACACTTTTGCAATGATGTCGGTATCTACCTTCTTTCCTTCGTTATACTGTCGACAGCACAAGATACTGCACTGCAGTAAATCGTGTAGTGAGATATTCGATCCATCTCCATAAAGGTACAAATCGCAATGTAGAAGTTTCGTTCCCGCTGTAGTCAGTACTTAGGCACATATATCACGGAATACATGAATCTATAAAGTTATCGCGTGGTTTCTAAAACGTATTTTGCTATAGAAATAAAACATGTGAAAGATAAATGAAACAGGCGACATATGCTCAGACTCCAAGAGAAAAATAATAATATCAATTAAAAAAAGCAGCGCGTGTGACAACTACCAAACCATCAGGTTAATATGTCATGGTAGCAAAATATTAACGCGAATTGTGTATTAAGTAATGGAAAGGGTGGTAGATACCGACTTGTGGGTGGACCACTGCGTCTTCCGGAGAAATGTAGGTACACGCAACACCATCTGACGCCAAGACCTCCTTAGAAGACAGACTTAAGAAAAACAGAACTCCGTTTACAGCGCTTGTAGATTGAGAGAGAAATTTTGGCAATATTGACTAGAACATATGTTCTGAAATTCTTAAATTAACAAGAATAGAATGTAGGATGTGGAAAGTTACCTACAGCGACGGAAACTAGACTCCACGTACAAGAGTCCAAGGAGATGAAAGAACGCCAGTAGTTGAGTTAGAAGGGAGGCAGATTTTGTAGCTTGTCCATGTTCTTCAATTCTTACTCCGAGCAAGCAGAAAGAATATAAAACAGAAATTTCGAAAGTATTTTAATGTTCAGGGAAATAAATAAAAATAGAATGAAGAATATAAAACAGCAATTTCGGAAATATTTTAATGTTCAGGGAAAATAAAAATTGAATGTCGCAATTCTCTCAGAGGCCGCAAAGGACACGGAAAATCGGTTGAACATGATGGATAGTGTTTTGATAAGAGGATATAAATGAGCATGAGAAAAGTAATTCAATTAGAGGTATAGATGGCGATGTTGGGGATATTAGATTAAGGAATGAGACTTTAAAACTGGTATAGGTTAACAACGTAAGCCTCCGCGGCCAGTGTCATGATGATTAATATTCTTCTGGGTGCCGTGAAGTGTTACTGCGTAAAACATTCGAAAATACATGAACCGTAACTGAATTTTCACCCGTATTACGATGGCCCAACAGTCAGCTTTATATTTTACGTATTATAAGTATTTTATACAGTGACGCGGTACGTCGCCCGGAACACTAACGATGTTAGTGTAGGTTTTTTGCTATTGTCAACGAAGAGAGGATGAGCGTAAGGTATTAATCCAAAGTGCACAACGCGTAGCGCAGTAATTCACAACAGAAAAGCAAGGTGATAACACCTGGAAAACATTAGTTTCTTAAATCAGTAGGGTTGAAGCCAAGCAGTGACTTCATTCGATATAACTAGTTCGGTGGATCATGATGATTGTATTCACCAGGAATACTTCTTGCTTAAACCTCATGCAACAGACACGTTTAAAAGGAACGAAGAAATTTTGATTATCATCTACCAACAAAGTGCCTCCAATGCAAGAGCTTCATACATCATGACGGATTATTTACAAAACGTGTCGTTATTGCTACAATGGCATCGAACCTTACAAGTAATGCTTTAGCGTCCCTGTTTCATGAGATACGATATGAACTTGACGGGGTGGAGATTGACCGTGCACATAATGCAGGCATAACATCAATTCTTAGAACGTATGTCTCTGCTTCTCCCTCGGATCTAAACGATTTAGAAAATATGGTTGGTTCATTGATGAGCAAGTGGATAGAAGTCAAAGACTACGAGATATTTACTTTGAGAAGATGCAGCGAATTTGTCTGAATGGTAAACAGGAACTTATTCTGCTACGGACAGCAGTGGATAACAACTCATACTTTAAAGGAGCTCAAGAGGAGAACAAGATCACCATCATTAAAACAATGTGGAAAATTACACACGTCACAGTATAGGATGAGTATTTGCCTTTAAAAGTTATGTATGCCCGTGCATTTCTGCTGTTATCTTTCCGTTCATGGGACGTTTTTGAATACCCAGTGCTACTGACTGCAAGCAGACAAACGTGATCTATTAAAACCCGCGCTCAACTGTAGATGCCCACATTCAGACCATAGAAGAGGGAATATAGCAAATGATTGCACCAGACTTGATAACTACAAGTTAACTAATGCCAAAGATTGAATTATTCATTAATTTTTAAATATCATTCTCAAAGTCACTCGTCACGTAAGCACTCTATATTTTGTTCAAATCAGTATCCTCCCTCAACCAAGGAGACTTCTTGCAGAATGTAGCCCAGGTCATTCTAACCAGCTTCATTCCCGAACTGAGACACTGCTGGAGATAACAATAGCGAATAATCGGTCTCTTCTTATTCCCCAGTGTTGTCATCAGTTTTGGGGTGGAGCTTCCTCACGGAACTACACTCCTGGAAATGGAAAAAAGAACACATTGACACCGGTGTGTCAGACCCACCATACTTGCTCAGGACACTGCGAGAGGGCTTTACAAGCAATGATCACGCACACGGTACAGCGGACACACCAGGAACCGCGGTGTTGGCCGTCGAATGGCGCTAGCTGCGCAGCATTTGTGCACCGCCGCCGTCAGTGTCAGCCAGTTTGCCGTGGCATACGGAGCTCCATCGCAGTCTTTAACACTGGTAGCATGCCGCGACAGCGTGGACGTGAACCGTATGTGCAGTTGACGGACTTTGAGCGAGGGCGTATAGTGGGCATGCGGGAGGCCGGGTGGACGTACCGCCGAATTGCTCAACACGTGGGGCGTGAGGTCTCCACGGTACATCGATGTTGTCGCCAGTGGTCGGCGGAAGGTGCACGTGCCCGTCGACCTGGGACCGGACCGCAGCGACGCACGGATGCACGCCAAGACCGTAGGATCCTACGCAGTGCCGTAGGGGACCGCACCGCCACTTCCCAGCAAATTAGGGACACTGTTGCTCCTGGGGTATCGGCGAGGACCATTCGCAACCGTCTCCATGAAGCTGGGCTACGGTCCCGCACACCGTTAGGCCGTCTTCCGCTCACGCCCCAACATCGTGCAGCCCGCCTCCAGTGGTGTCGCGACAGGCGTGAATGGAGGGACGAATGGAGACGTGTCGTCTTCAGCGATGAGAGTCGCTTCTGCCTTGGTGCCAATGATGGTCGTATGCGTGTTTGGCGCCGTGCAGGTGAGCGCCACAATCAGGACTGCATACGACCGAGGCACACAGGGCCAACACCCGGCATCATGGTGTGGGGAGCGATCTCCTACACTGGCCGTACACCACTGGTGATCGTCGAGGGGACACTGAATAGTGCACGGTACATCCAAACCGTCATCGAACCCATCGTTCTACCATTCCTAGACCGGCAAGGGAACTTGCTGTTCCAACAGGACAATGCACATACGTATGTATCCCGTGCCACCCAACGTGCTCTAGAAGGTGTAAGTCAACTCTCCTGGCCAGCAAGATCTCCGGATCTGTCCCCCATTGAGCATGTTTGGGACTGGATGAAGCGTCGTCTCACGCGGTCTGCACGTCCAGCACAAACGCTGGTCCAACTGAGGCGTCAGGTGGAAATGGCATGGCAAGCCGTTCCACAGGACTACATCCAGCATCTCTACGATCGTCTCCATGGGAGAATAGCAGCCTGCATTGCTGCGAAAGGTGGATATACACTGTACTAGTGCCGACATTGTGCATGCTCTGTTGCCTGTGTCTATGTGCCTGTGGTTCTGTCAGTGTGATAATGTGATGTATCTGACCCCAGGAATGTGTCAATAAAGTTTCCATTTCCTGGGACAATGAATTCACGGTGTTCTTATTTCAATTTCCAGGAGTGTAGTTGCCCCGGACACAGAGGCAAATCGGCACGCACATCATACAGACTAATAGGATATGTGAGCTCCGCCTCCACCACATACTGCACATCAAAATCAGACACTATGCCCCCGTCCCCCTGTCCCCCTTGATTTTTCCACCTAATCCCTTGCATTCGTCTTTGAGCACACATCAAAAATCACCAACTGGCACTGATTGTTGCATGGCGTGTCCTGTATGCTATTTACATCCGGGTACGTGATGTAACTTGAATCAATGAATGCACTGAACGTCTCACCCTTTCGTGGGTTATTTGCCATGGTATGTCTATGGACACATTGGTGAAGTCCCCCACGGATCACTCGCACAAAAAGAAAGAAGCATGTTGTGATCAGTCAATAATTCAATGCCGCACTTCGTTTTCTTGAGCAGAGCGTCCCATGACAACCCAGATGACGTGTAATAGAACGAAGAATCCATAAAATATGTGGTCATGCACCGACTCCAGAGTTTCTCACTAACATCTGCAACCAAGCTCACGTCTGTGTCCTCGTAAAGCCATGCGCACTCTCCTAAAGTGGAGATGTCGAATACCTGCCAGACATTCACAGCGTGTTCATACTCTGTTTCCAACGAGGCATCGCCTGTAAGGCTGCTGGAAAATGTAGTTCTGTTGGCTAACCTTGTAACACCACAATCGGTTGTAAGCAATCGGTACAGTGCAACTTTATTTAAGGAGTGTTTACTTGTTACCAGTTATGTTCTTTGGATCATTAGAGGGAGGTGGTACTTTATGATGTATAAATTTAACGTAATAGTGCGTTTGAATAATGGAATTTTATTAAATATGTTTGTTTATGTATGAGAAACTGCAA
Organism: Schistocerca americana; assembly: GCF_021461395.2. NCBI lineage: Eukaryota > Metazoa > Arthropoda > Insecta > Orthoptera > Acrididae > Schistocerca > Schistocerca americana. The sequence continues at coordinate 618,419,054 of NC_060120.1, forward strand.
TGTAAAAACTGTTTGATACTTAGGGGTTTTGTATTGTGTAATGTAAAAGATATAGTGATTCCCCGCACTACGAAAGTGGTTTGGCGCGCAAAGAAAAGGTGGAATTAACAGTGAGGCTGTGCGGGAAGCGAGAGAGCACAATAGGCAGTTAGTGGCCAGCTGTTGTGGAGTCAACACCGCAGGTACCGAGTGAGGCGTTCAGTATCCTTATCTATGTTGGAACAGCCTCGGATGTGGTTACTGCTGTAAAAAAGTGTGCCCTCGCATTGGGAATAGCTCTAAAATTTATGTCGCCAAGAAGAAATGAAATAGAGCAGTAGTGCACCGCCACGTGCTCGCTACCGCTATTGCTCCACGGCTCCAACAACTTCAGGAGGTTACAACTGTGTATCAGTATGAACCAGTGTGTTTGTGTGTGTTGAATTTTGCAGTAACAATCCAAGCGTTGCAAAAACTGGCATTTGAACCATGAAATTTTCTCCTTCAATCAACCAAACAGGGTTATTTCCTCAAAGTACTTAAATCCAAGTACCCTGTTTGTGGAAGACTGATATTAATCTATTTTATTTTACGTTGAAGTTATGAAAAGCTCCAATTTAATGTGAACAGCTTCTAATTTACAAGTGTCATTGTTCAATGTGTAGGAAAATTAAGATTGTCAGTGAAAACTACTTCGCTTCACCAGTAATATAAGGGACATGTAATATTTATCAGGTGAAAAGTTTTTAATTTACTAAGAAATATTTCAATAGTAAAGTGCCAAATGGTTAGTACTAATGAATCCTAATGCGATTCCAGAATGAGATTTTCACTCTGCAGCGGAGTGTGCACTGATATGAAACTTCCTGGCAGATTAAAACTGTGTGCCCGACCGTGATTGGTTAAAATCACTTGCTTCACAAGTGATGAAAGAGGTAGAAAAATTTGAAACCCTTTTAATATTTGCTTTAATTTGAACTTACTTACCAATCCAGATAAAAATATTGTTTTCAAGCTTTGAGGGCTAAATGATCTTAAGTGGGGATGTAGTTCAGCATTTATTATAATGCGAGGATTTTCTGTAAAGTGTGCTTATTTGCGGATAAAAGAGTGATCAGTTTGTAGGATTCCACTATAATATTTAATAACAGAATAAGTCAAACTGAGAGTAGGTTTCTGTGAATGAACCTGAAACATTGACAAAGTGAAATGCATATGAAATGTGAGTATTGTGAATTTTATTGCATCTGAGATATGTATAACTGTGTTAACCTAAACAGAACTATGGTCAGATGCTATTTAGTCCCGTGTCAGTCTTTGAGAACATTTTTTTTTTTTGTGCTGAATTCTTTAAAGACTGAAGTAGTGATTGTAGTCAGCAGGGATAAAGTCTCTATTTTGTTTCTGTGAATGCTGGTCTTTGCAATTGAGTACTTCTGCTACCCACTGTGCAGTTTCGTCTTCTTGTTGTTGGTGTTCATTGCATTTTTCTGAGAAAGTATCTATGAAAGTCACTTTTGCAAGAGTATATGCAAATCCATTGAAAATAATATTTTCACATTATTAAACCTAATTAGGCTGGTGACCGTTTTATTATTTCATTTACGTTAAATCTGTTACCAAATTTTAGACTTTCTGTTGCCTAGCAACTGCCACCCTTACGAATTTCATGTTCGATACCGTCTTACTGTTAGGTAACATACGCTCAAATTCAAAAATCCTCTCAGAGGGTAACACTATACTGAGCAGGTTTAAACCAATTTTGGTAATTATTGATCCGCAGAAGTGTTATAACCTGGTTTCGCAGAATTTTGTCATGCTTTCGGATACTCATGTGGGAAAACCGTCTTCCTAGTCGCCAGTGGAAACTTTCCCTTGTCGGGAAATGCAGCTCGAGTAACGTGCACATCTTCCCGAGTTAGAGTTTCAACAAGTTTCTGGAGTGGCGCCTGCTTAAAAAGTAGCAAGACAACGAAGTGAAGCGTAATTCTTGGTGTCATTCGTTTGGAAAATGAAATGTATTTCTCAATACTCACAGGCAGGACACTGACCTGATTTTTCTCCCAGTCGAAACCAGCCACGTGCTCAACAAAAAAGTAAGCGGTTTGCCTGCTTAAATTATGGAAGAAAACGGTTATGTGCTCTGGTAACTGGTACTTCAAATTACTTGTATTGTGGGCTACCCCGCTAGATAACAATGGTCCCTAGAAGGAGTTCGAGTTTTTCTGTCTGATAGCAGCTCATAAATAAGACATTCAACCACGCTTTTGTACAAATCTTCGATTCGGTCATTAAAAAAAAGTACGTCGTCGCTTTAAAGTTTATCAACCTCCCATGACTGTTTTTCAAGCTCAGTGAGAAACCAAACTGCAGGATCTCGCTGATACGTTTTGTAGTGGTTAAAGCCTGAGTCATAGGACGATACAATTTCGTACGCTGCCGATATGGCACGTGTTTTTCTGTGAAAGTAATACTTGGGGCTGTGGAGTCATCTTCACAGTGAGACACAGGGGCGAGAAGGCTCTCAAAGTCAGCGTTCATCACAAATGGGCATCGCTCCTGATGGTGAGCATTTTCATATTTTATGAATCTGTTTTCCTCATTAGGCGTAATAACATGTACCGGGTCCTTGGAAGCGCTGCTAATAACTTATCTGAAGAAAAAAATTCATGTATCTTAAACAAATCTTTACACAAGTACTGGATGACAACTGGGAGAGAAATAGGTGGGAAACTTCTTTGATCCAAACATAATGAAAATTACCTTTCTCCTTGTTTTTCTCATCAGAGAAAGAGTATGTTTACGTGCATTTTATGCTCAGCACCAAAATCTCTGAAATGGAGGAGGCCAACGACTATATGCTCGTTTTGTTCATCTGACTTGCACTTCTCCAGGCCATAGACATGACCCGATATTCTGAGCCTCAAATTTAGGTACATCCTGGAGTTTAATGGAGAATTTGATACCATCAAAGGTGTAACACTAGCGAACATCAATACCTTTGGCACTGTGAGATGCACATTGCGGATTTTTTGTGTAACTTCTTTCACAAGACAGAACTGACCATGCAAAACAAATCTGATCCTTTTCGTTTTTGACATTAATGCATGCCTTCCTATCAATTATCTCTTTAGGTAGCTCTGTATAGCTAGACCCTAAATTTGCTGGATCATAGACATGTGTATTGATGTTCAGGTATAGCATTCATATGAGTGCTTCAGTTGAAGATGTAACTTCCATCATGGAAAACTGGTTCAGTATGGCTCTCAAGGTGGCCTGATCACGCCATTCCCCCCCACCCCCCTCAAGTAGATAATGAAGACTTATCTCTTCAACGTCAGAGTCAACGTTGGAGGGGGGAGGACAGTTCAATAGACAGCACTGCACCGAATTTAATGGCGCTAAGCGATTGTTCATTATCAACCTTAAGGAGCTGTGTTTTCACGCTTTTAGAAACCCAACAGGACTGCAGTATCTTCCTGCCAGATTCTTGATTCGAGTGAATGAGATTCGCTCCTCAAAGGCGTCCACAATCACCGAGTATTCTTGCGGTAGTATTGTGTCACTGACCTCATGTCCTTCACTAAAACGACGGGAGAGGGAATTGCCGCTAGCCACAGGATCGCTGCTGTTTCTAATACTTAACTATAACTAGTTGATGACAATTATGAAGCTGCTTGCTGAGAGGAGCAGAGAGGTATGCGCCGTACCTTGCGAGATCAGGGAGGACTGGAAGGTGGAGAAGGAGCAGACGCTGCGGTATGAGGCTAGTGCTGCAGCCCTGGCCCTCTTGTCAGAGGGAGGGTGGCCCATGGACGACACAGCAGTGTTGGAGTGGTGGCGGTAGTGTGTGGCAACGGGGTAGCCGCGGCTTGTCACGGGGTGACGAGCAGCGCCCTTGCCGGCGAGGCTGCCTCACCAGAACCCACTTTAGCGGAGAAGACCTTGATACCTCCGGTAGCCGCGCCACAGCGTGTTGCGCGAATTATTCCCCTAACACGGCCTATATAGAAGAGAGGGAGAAGAATGAAAATTAAGTACAATGTTCCAGACATAGCCAATTTTAAGTAGAATGAGTAGATGTGTAATAATTACCTATTTCGCTCTGGCATCTTGGGATCTGTGTCAGGTTATCCAGCATCTTCTCACGCAGGCAAACGTTTCTCTCAAGTACCACCATCCACTGTGACATTTCGTCCTCACCTTAATTGAGGAAGACCCATTTGGCAATCACAGTGCTATCACCTAGAACCACATACTAATTTTTTTAATAATAAAACATATACAAACGCAAAAAAAACTATGGGAAACGAAAAAACTTTTTTGTATCTGCACTTAAAGGAGTTCTGTGATGATTTCTGCTTATCCTTGACTTACACTATGTGATCAGAACCATCCGGACACCCCCAGAATCATACGTTTTTCGTATTACGTTCATTGTGCTCCCACCTTCTGCCAAGTACTCCAATTCAGCAACATCAGTAGTCATTGGACATCGTGAGAGAGCAGAATGGAGCGCTCCGCTGCTCACGGACTTGTAACGTGGTCCGGTGATTGAGGGTCACTTCTGCCATACGTCTATAAGCGAGATTTCCACATTCCTGAACATACTTAGGTCCATTGTTTCCGACGTGGTAGTGAAGTGGAAACGTGAAGGGGCACGTACAGCACAAAAGCGTACAGGCCGACCTCGTCTGTTGACTGACAGAGACCGCCGACAGTTGAAGGGGGAAGTAATGTGTAATAGGCGGACATCTAGCCAGACCATCACACAAGAATTCCAAACTGCATTAGGATCCACTGCAAGTGCTATGACAGTTAGGCGGGAGGTGATAAAACTTTGATTTCATTCTCGAGAGGCTGCTCGTAAGCCACACATCACGCCGGTAAATGCTAAACGACGTCTCGCTTGGTGTAGGGAGCATAAACGTTGGACGATTGAACAGTGGAAAATTGTTGTGTAGAGTGACGAATCAAGGTGCACAATGTGGTAAACCCCTTGTTGTTTTGCGTGGCACTATCAGAGCACTGGCCTACGTTGATTTGTTAAGCGCCTTCTTGCTTCCCACTGTTGAAGAGCCGATCGGGGATGGCGATTGCATCCTTCAACACGATCGAGCACCTGTTCATAATGCACGGCCTGTATTGGAGGGGTTCCAAGACAATAACATCCCTGTAATGAACAGGTCTGCACAGAGTTCTGACCTGAATCCTAGAGAACTCCTTTGGGGTGGTTTGGATCGCCGACTTCGTGGCAGGCGTCACCCACCGACATCTATACTTCTCCTCAGTGCAGCTCTCCGTGAAAAATGGGCTGCCATTCCCCAAGAAACCTTTCAGCACCTGACTGAACGTATGCCTGCGATAGTGGAAGCTGTCATCAAGGCTAAGAGTGGGCCAACATCATATTGAATCCCAGCATTACGGATGAGGACGCCACGACCTTTTAAGTCATTTTCAGCTAGATGTCGGGACACTTTTTATCACATAGTATATACCCTTCCCTGTTCCCCTTCTTCCACCAGGAAACAGTCTACAACAAGGGATAATATGAATCATACACTCATGCTCATAAATAAAGAATAATGCTGATACATGGTGAAACAAGGCTCTGGTGGGCGGTTTGCGGGTTTAAATCACCTCGGGGTATGACCATGCAGTGCATTTGACCTGTGGTCGCCGCACGGTGGCGCTGGCAGCAGCCCACATACGCAGAGGTGTGTTGGTGCATGTCAGAGTACGTTGCAGCGAGTAAATGTGCAGACGTTTTCAGACATGCTAATGGTGACTGTGTGTTGAAAACGGCTCAAGGAACACATATTGATGGCGTTATGTGGGGTAGAACATTAGGGAGACTGGAGGCTGGTCAAACACAGCAGTTAGTAGCACGTGCCCTCCGTGTGCCACAAAGTGTGATCTCAAGATTATGGCAAAGATACCAGCATCAGGAAACGTGTCCAGGTGCTACAGTACGGGACGTCCACAGTGTACAACACTACAAGAAGACCGATATCTCACCATCAGTGCCCGTAGACGGCAACGGAGTATTGCAGGTAGCCTTGCTCTGGACCTTACTGAAGCCACTGGAACGGTTGTCTCCAGGCACACACTCTACAGGCGACTGAACAGACATTGTTTATTCGCCCGGAGACCTGCAACGTGCATTCCACTGATCTCTGGTCACAGGAGAGCCCGTAAAGCCTGGTGTTAAGAACACACTATATGGTACAATAAAGGCTTTCACGATCGGATGGTACTGTTGTTGATAATTCTTCCGGGTTATATGGCCGTGGTCCATGGAATTCTTGTATTCCTAACGTTTCGTCCAGTACTACGTTGGACATCCTCAGAGGTATGGCTGGTCCTGCTGAGTCCTGTCGACCATAGAACCCGGAAGAATTATCAACAACAGTATATGGTCATTGGAACAATGGTCCCAGGTTATGTTCAGGGACGAGTCCAGGTACAGTCTGAACCAGGAACCACATAGCAACCCCTTAATGTCCTTGAAAGAGACCTGTATAGAGGTTGTGGCTTGATGCTGTGGGGTGGGTTTATGACTGGTGCACGTACACCCTACATGTTACAGAGGAACTGTAACAGGTCAGGTGTATAGGGACGTCATTTTCCACCAGTATGTCCGCCTTTTCAAGGGTGCAGTGGGTGCCACTTTCCTCTTCATCTACATCTACATCTACATTTATACTCCGCAAGCCACCCAGCGGTGTGTGGCGGAGGGCACTTTACGTGCCACTGTCATTATCTCCCTTTTCTGTTCCAGTCGCGTATGATTCGCGGGAAGAACGACTGCCGGAAAGCCTCCGTGCACGCTCGAATCTCTCTAATTTTACATTCGTGATCTCCTCGGGAGGTATAAGTAGGGAAAGCAATTTATTCCATACCTTATCCAGAAACGCACCCTCTCGAAACCTGGACAGCAAGCTACACCCCGATGCAGAGCGTCTCTCTTGCAGAGTCAGCCACTTCAGCTTGCTAAATATCTCCGAAACGCTGTCACGCTTACCAAAAAACCCTGTGACGAAACGCGCCGCTCTTCTTTGGATTTTCTCTATCTCCTCTGTCAACCCGACCTGGTACGGATCCCACACAGATGAGCAATACGCAAGTACAGGTCGGACCAGCGTTTTGTATGCCACCTCCTTTGTTGATGGACTACATTTTCTAAGGACTCTCCCAATGAATCTCAACCTAGCACCAGCCTTACCAACAATTAATTTTATATGATCATTCCACTTCAAATCATTCCGCACGCATACTTTCAGATATTTTACAGAAGTAACTGCTACCAGTGTTTGTTCTGCTATCATATAATCATACAATAAATGATCCTTCTTTCTATGTATTTGCAATAAATTAGATTTGTCTATGTTAAGGGTCAGTTGCCACTCCTTGCACCAAGTGCGTATCCGCTGCAGATCTTCCTGCATTTCGCTGCAATTTTCTAATGCTGCAGCTTCTCTGTATACTACAGCATCATCCGCGAAAAGCCGCATGGAACTTCCGACACTATCTACTAGGTCATTTATATATATATTGTGAAAAGCAATGGTCCCATAACACTCCCCTGTGGCACGTCATACGTTACTTTAATGTCTGTAGACTTCTTTCCATTGAGAACAAGCTGCTGTGTTCTGTTTGCTAAAACTCTTCAATCCAGCCACACAGCTGGTCTGAGATTCCATAGGCTCTTACTTTGTTAATCAGGCGACAGTGCGGAACTGTACCGAACGCCTTCCGGAAATCAAGTAAAATGGCATCTACCTGGGAGCCTGTATCTAATATTTTCTGGGTCTCATGAACAAATAAAGCGAGTTGGGTCTCACACGATCGCTGCTTCCGGAATCCATGTTGATTCCTACAGAGTAGATTCTGGGTTTCCAGAAACGACATGATACTCGAGCAAATAATATGTTCTAAAATTCTACAACAGATCGATGTCAGAGATATAGGTCTATAATTTTGCTCATCTGCTCGACGACCCTTCTTGAAGACTGGGACTACCTCTACTCTTTTCCAATCATTTGGAACCTTCCGTTCCTCTAGAGACTTGCGGTACACGGCTGTTAGAAGAGGGTCAAGTTCTTTTGCGTACTCTGTGTAGAATCGAATTGCTATCCCGTCAGGTCCAGTGGACTTTCCTCTGTTGAGTGATTCTAGTTGCTTTTCTATTCCTTGGACACTTATTTCGATGTCAGCCATTTTTTCGTTTGTGTGAGGATTTAGAGAAGGAACTGCAGTGCGGTCTTCCTCTGTGAAACAGCTTCGGAAAAAGGTGTTTAATATTTCAGCTTTACGAGTGTCATCCTCTGTTTCAATACCATCATCATCCCAGAGTATCTGGATATGCTGTTTCGAGCCACTTACTGATTTAACGTAAGACCAGAAGTTCCTAGGATTTTCTGTCAAGTCAGAATTTTACTTTCGAATTCACTGAATGTTTCACGCATAGCCCTCCTTACGCTAACTTTGACATCTTTTAGCTTCTGTTTGTCTGAGAGGTTTTGGTTGGGTTTAAACTTGCAGTGAAACTCTCTTTGTTTTCGCAGTAGTTTCCTTTGTTGTTGAACCACGGTGGTTTTTCCCGTCCCTCACAGTTTTACTCGGCACGTACCTGTCTAAAACGCATTTTACGTTTGCCTTGAACTTTTTCCATAAACACTCAACATTGTCAGTGTCGGAACAGAAATTTTCGTTTTGATCTGTTAGGTAGTCTGAAATCTGACTTCTATTACTCTTGCTAAACAGATAAACCTTCCTCCCTTTCTTTATATTCCTACTAACTTCCATATTCAGGGATGCTGCAACGGCCTTATGATCACTGATTCCCTGTTCTGCGCTTACAGAGTCGAAAAGTTGGGGTCTGTTTGTTATCAGTAGGTCCAATATGTTATCTCCACGAGTCGGTTCTCTGTTTAATTGCTCGAGGTAATTTTCAGATAGTGCACTCAGTATAATGTCACTCGATGCTCTGTCCCTACCACCCGTCCTAAACATCTGAGTGACCCAGTCTATATCTGGTAAAATTGATATCTGCACCTAAGACTATAACATGCTGAGAAAATTTATGTGAAATGTATTCCATATTTTCTCTCAGTTATTCTGCCATTAATGCTGCTGAGTCGGGAGGTCACTAAAAGGAGCCAATTATTAACCTAGCTCGGTTGTTGAGTGTAACCTCCACCCATAATAATTCACAGGAACTTCAAAATGGTTCAGATGGCTCTGAGCACTATGGGACTCAACGTCTGAGGTCATCAGTCCCTTAGAACTTGGAACTACTTAAACCTAACCAACCTAAGGACATCACACACATCCATGCCCGAGGCAGGATTCGAACCTGCGACCGTAGCGGTCTCGCGGCTCCAGACTGTAGCGTCTAGAACCGCACGGCCGATTGCAAGTAACTAAGTCCTCTTATTCCTGCGGTCGCGGAATTTCCTGTCGTGAGATCTTTCCCCTCCTGCACAGAGTCTTTTTCCCACCAGTTGCCTGGTGGTCGGGGAAAGGCAGGGCTGTGCCTGGGGGAAGCAGAAATAATTATAAATTTAATTTATTAGTCAGTTAAAATGATACCAAAGTTGTGCTTGTGTTTGCACGGGTGTTTCCTAGAGTGGATGGGGACTTGGAGGGCGACGGGGGGGTGGGGGGTCTGGGGAGATATGTGAGAAGGGTAGATTATCCGAAGGGGGGGGGTCATAAATCAATTAACAGATCAATAGGTTAAGGGGGGAGGGGGGAGAGAAGTGGTTATATATATAACCATTTATCAGGACAATAGGTTAGGGTCATAAATCAATCAGCTGTCACAGTTTAATTAATTTGCATATCAATATGATATTCAAAGTGTGCAGAACGTAGTTTGGTCTACTACTTCCAACCTTGTCTCTTGTCCTTCTCAACCACTGAATCCCTTTCATGCTCGTCGACTCTTAGGACTGATATCTGCTTTCTGTATAAATTCTAAATAGCCTTTCACTGCCTGTATTCTACCCTGCTACCTTCAGAATTCCATGCAGAGTCTTCCAGTCAACACTGTCAAAAGCACTGTATAAGTCTACAAATGTTATAAACACAGCTTTGTCTTTCCTTAACCTGTCTTATAACATAAGTTGTAGTGTCGATAATGCCTCGTGTGTTCCTATGTCTCCCCAGAATCGAAACTGACCTTCCGCATGGTAATCTTCTGCCAGTTCTTACATTCTTCTGTACAGTGTGTTAATAGTTTACAATCATGACTTGCTAAGCTGATAGTTCGTTAGTATTCAAACCTGTCAGCACAGTCTTTCTTTGGAATTGAAATAATTATATTCTTCCTGAAGTATGAGAGAATTTTGCCTGTGTCATAAATCTTGCACACAAGATGGAAAGGTTTTATCATGGCTGGCTGTCCCAAGGTTTATCAATAGTTCTGATGGTATGTTGTCTATGCCCAGGGACTTGTTTCGACTTGGGTCTTTTAGTGCTCTGTCAAATTCTTCTTACAGTGTCGTATTTCCCATCTCGTCTTCATCTACGTCGTTTTCCTTTTCTACACTACTGCCTTGAACTTCATCCCCCAAAGTACACACGCTCTACATACTTCTTCCACCTTTAAGCTTTCCCTTCTTTGCTTAGGACTGGTTTTCCATTTATTTTTGAGGTTTTCCTATATTTTCCACATTCCCCATACACAACACATATGTGCTCTTGTTGCTTACAACACCAGGTAAGCCTGCTGCTATTGTTTACCGTCCAGCTCTGATACAGAGTATCAACACATCCAGGGTTTCTATAAAATATGCTTCTTCGTCCAAATGTTAACACTGACTGCCAAAAACAATGTTAAAAAGACACACCCACTTACATCCATTACTGTGAGGTTAATGTTTTTATGTTATTCTGTTGTAAACACACAAACATACACACGGACACACACACACACACACACACACACACACACACACACACACACACACACATCAGGCTGCAGTGGCCGAGCGGTTTTAGGCGCTACAGTCTGGAATAGCGCGACCGCTACGGTCGCAGGTCGAATCCTGCCTCTGGAATGGATGTGTGTGATGTCCTTAGGTTAGTTAGGTTTAAGTAGTTCTAAGTTCTAAGGGACTCATAACCACAGATGTTAAGTCCCATAGTGCTCAGAGCCATTTGAACCATTTGAACACACACGCAAACACACAACACACTCACAGGTCACTTACGCTATTTTGTGCGTCGGAATCCGGCGCCTCATCCCCCCACTTCCTCTCGCATGGACGCCAGAGACGAAGTTGTGGGATGGGGGAAGTACCAGGGTGTTGGCACATTCTAGGGTGGCTTCAGAGTTGTCCCCAAAAGGTTGCTCGGGGTGGATCCACAGTGCACTACATCTATGAAAATTATTTGAGGTGAATTCAATCTGCACTACATTTTGGAATATTTTTCAGGCTGATCCATATGCACAAGTCCAGTATAATGATTGGGAAGCGTCCATCTGCACAATTTCTGGGATAATGTTCGAGTGGATCCATCTGCAGAATAAATCCGGCTTAATGTCTGGTATAGATCGACCCATGTATGATTTGACGTACCATCCAGAAATTGATCCATCTGCAGTACGTCCTAGATATTGTTCACGCTGTATGTATATAATTCGTGACATCCAGGAATATTATTCAAGTCGGATCCACCGTTTGCTGAGTCCGGGAATATTGTTTGGGGCAGACAAACTTGTACAAATTTCGGGATAGTGTTTGGATGGATCCATCTGCTCAAAACTCTCCGGAATAATGTTCAGTATGGACTCAAGTGAGGTATGATCTGGAGTAGTGTCTGCAAATGGTCCTGCGCACTATAGGTCTGGTGTTGTGGTGCTCACTATCACTGCCACCACTGTTAAAAGCACATTGTTGAATGCGGAGCTTATAATAAAACTGGTTACGGTGAGATAAATGCATTACCGATACTGAATAATATGAAATGACTGATTCCTGAGTTAAGACTCAAAACCCAGAAATCCATTACCAAAAAGCTATACATAAATGTGTAAACGTCAATATATATCAACACTAGTTATTGTGATTGTTGTGGACTTCTTGAAAAGATACGCAAAGATAAAGTTTTATTTGTACTTTGTTTTTGTAATATAAGCTCCAAAGATGATTTTGCATGAATAGGTCGATATGTGATAGTAGTTTCTTTGATACATGTTATTATAGGTAAATCTTTGATCTAGTTCAGTAACAGTGTGTTGAATTGGTGTGGAGGCTGATCTTAATTGTGTTGTGAAGTGAAATGACTGAAAAACTCAGACGGTGTTCATATTATTTACGAAAATGAAACTGCGCATGCTTTAGACCAGTATATGAAGTTGCATTACAGAATGTAGCAAGGACATGGATTACAAGCCAACAACTGTCGACAACAACGAAGAGCAGTAACATATGAGTACATGTACTATGAAAACTGTATATTTAAATTATACCGTTGCTAGCCCTGCTCGCAGTGTGTCACTATCTCAGTGTGCCAAATGCTGTGAAATTGTGACCAGCCGTCCAGATTTAAACTTACTTCAGAATTAGTGAATCGGCTTTGGGTTATAAGAGGGACATATTTCGATGTTGATGCAACGACATTGTAATCACAACTGCAGTGAGTGGGGCATCATAGAGAGTGGACAGTGGATGGAAGGAAACATTTCTCCTGGGCATATCAATCAGTTTCCTATTACACTTGGTCGATCGTCTTGTCGGCATGCGCTGTCATACAGGTGAGGGGCTGCTCGAAACTTGCACAATGCCACGGACGCAGGCCATTGTTGAAGTGCTTATGCTATGGGAGGCATCCACCTGGGTTTCCGTAGGGCTTGAGGCAGTAATGAAAGGCTGCATGACAGGTGTGAGCCACATGAACACTACTGCAGATCAAGCGCATCCCTTCACACTTGATTCCTGGCATCAGTTAGATAGCGTCTCTCATCTGGGTTACTTCAGTGTCATTAACATAAAATCGTACTTTAGTGGTCTCAGGAATATGACATTGTACTCACGATGATGTCTTGTCTGACAAATTCACCTGATTTGTACCTGATGGAGAAGAGCTAGCTTACTAATGGGGGCTAGTCCACAAACCACATGTCTGTAATATACCGTTTCCTATGAGAAGACATCTGATGCAACATACCCGCGGAAACCTGTCAAGGACTTTTGGAATCATAGTATGCAGATTCGTTACTGTTCTACTTTCCGAAGGTGGAGCAACACCTTATTAAGCAGATGATCATAATGGTTTGCCATAAATGTGTATAACTGTATCTGTATCCGTAGTATAGAATCTTTTAGCACCGTGAGAGTCTCTAATTGAGGTAATCATACATAAGTATGTGTGTACTAAAGAACTGCCAAGTCTTGTGTGTGTGTGTGTGTGTGTGTGTGTGTGTGTGTGTGTGTGTGTGTGGGGTTGTTTCCATGTAACAGAGTTGTGTGATGGGCGTTCAATGAGATATGCAACATATTTTTTCTGAAAGTAGGTTGGTCTTATTCAGTATTCCAATGCACCGAGTTATTCCCCATCTTTTAGATAAAAAACATACTTTTCAACAAAAAAATTCCATTCATTACGACGGCCTTACAACACCTTTGTGGGAGGGCACGTTTACCCGTATGATACCACTCTACTGGCCGACGTGAGAGTCAACGTCTTGTTGCATCAATAACCTCCCCATCACCCGCGTACTGCTTCCCGTCAAACAGATGGAAGTCGGAAGATGCGAGATCCGGGCTGTAGAGTGAATAAGGGAGAACATTGGAATGGCATTTTGTGAGTTCCTCTCGGCTGGGAGCCTTGTATGAGACCTTGCTTTGTAATGGAGAAGAAGAAGTTTGTTTGCATCGGTGGATCATCTCGAACGAGAATGTCCACACGTTACAACGTTGCAGGAACCACAGATGTGTTCGGACGACCGGCACGCAGGAGATAGGACGGGTTTGTGCGACCTTGTTGCGATGATGACAGGCACTTCGCTCAACGACTCACCGTGCTTTTATTCACTGTCGGGTGTCCGTAAACACTGTCAAAGCGCCTACGAATATTTACGATGCCCTGGTTTTCCGCGAAAAGAAACTTACTAGCAGCTCTCTGCTTGGATTGCATTCCGTTACAGATGTCATTTGAACACTGTATTTAGTGCCGCGACCTATCGAAACTCCACGAAACTATAAGGAATGAAGCGGGAATATTTTCAATGTCCCACAGGAATTCTGCATTTCTTCAACCGAAAATGCCAGAGAAAAAAAATGTGTTGTATTAATTATTGAACGGCTTTCATGTAATCTCCCCACAAGTGAGTCAAAGTTTTTCATTGAGGGCGTAAATCGTACAATACATCGCGTGATCGAAAGGAATTTAATATATTAAATTTATTCATTTAACACTTCAATATCTCACCATATAACTTGAAAGCACACTCAGAAAATAATGCTGCAGAGATGCGAGCACCAGACGGCATAACATTATAAAAATGTGACGGATACTATTGAATAGCGGTGTGTCACACGCAGCGTAGTTATAAAACCGACTGCAGCAGAAAATGACGATGTTCTGTAAATCTGGGCAAAACAGAAACGCTGCATCAAGTGTTGCTGTATCTTTGACCGGCAACGATAAACTAATTTCCTAGCAAGCGAAAATTCTCAGGACGTAAATGTAGTCAGTGTCAACATAAAGTAAGATATAAACGCTAAGTAAGGGTGAACTACTCGCTTTAATTGCCAGAAAGGAGAAGGCCGGAGATAATGAAGGTGGCGGGCTGCATCATCTCTCTGGGCGAACTTTCTTTCTTGTAGCGTGAGCCGGCCGGGCTGCGCCTTTATGGCCACTCCAGCGGTGCTTTACTGCCGCCAGACATCTCGTCCAGCTCTGTCCCCGTCTCCAAATTAAGGCGAGCTTGTCGCATGGCGCACTGCAGTACCGAAGCCCTGCCAAGAGATTCCGCGCGTCGAGTATTTTTATTGCCCTTCCAGTTCGTCCGTTACATTCATTGTGTTGCCTGATTCATCTGCATAGCGGAAAAGATGAAAACAAATCACTCAGTGTGAAGGCGTGTTAACGGGTATTTGGCACTGCTAGTCCTCATAACTACATTAAACAGGAAATTCTTAAATCAACATACATATTTCTGTGTACATGAAAATTATTTTTCGAGTGAAGTGTATGCTTACTTCAACGTTCTTCTCTCTCACTTCCCACTCCTCCCCATACCACACCGCGATAACAAAAGTTTGTGCATCTCGAGACGCCTCTCGAGTTGTTTTGTTTATCTTCCTCCATAAAGCTTCTGACACACAAGTTGCAAAGTCGCAATCATTATGTTGCATACAAATTTTCTTAGTCCTAAAGCAAACTGTTAATTCAGATTAGCATAGTCGCTTCTGTCTATGAGCGAAAGGTCTTTCGTTAACACTCTCGGAGAACCTACAAGATAAGAAACTGTAATGTGTAATGATTGCTGAACGCTCTGTTACTTTGACTATTCACGCATTAACACGTATTAAAATGTCATCAAGAACTATGACGTTTTGCCAATCAGTTTGTACAATAGGCAACATACAGATCTCATCCTCAAATATACAAAAATGATTGTTTAAAATCACAAACCGTTAATGTTTCTTACGTGCTTCTACAGACTAATAGTTTTTTTGACAGAAAATATGCAATTTGTCAGTTATTGTTAGCCATTTCTGCTAAAAAATGTACGCTTTGTAGTAACATAAATTTTTTTAAATATTAGACAAGGACGAATGCTCTTCTTTGTCCTGTCGTGCTACTGCCGGAAAAATATAACTACTTGTACCACGCAAGTGAATCTTTTGAAGCACAAATACTATCAGAGAGTAGATGTGTCACAGTGCTAGTGTGAGAACCCCAACTTTAATGGAACCAACAGGACTGCCAGAATCAAAAATTCATGACCATGGAACATATCGCTGCGTTACAGCATAATCACAAAATGCTCATAATACCATTATGGCGAAACTGAATGAGTTTCTGCATTATCACAGAAATTTATCACAAATTTTTGCTGGAATCATATATTCGTGGCGTTTTATTCATGTCTGAATCATGAAATACTACAGGTGTGTTATTTTCTGGCGTGCATCTACATAGTGGGCTGTATGATAATATTTAATTATTGCCGTTAACGGAAGGAGAGTACCGCAAGAAAGTTGTTACTTAAAACACGGGAATTTTCAGCAACTGTACTCACTTGTGCTGCAAACATTTTGTAAATAAATACACAGGATTGCTGCAAACATTTTTACACAGTATTTACATAACAGAAATGTTGGTACCAGCAATTTTTCCTCCTCATTGAATGGATCATTGCCTAAAAAAATTATTAACAATGTGTCACGTGAAAGAGTACCTCTTCTGCTGTTGAAATTGCTGCACTCTTTCATAAGAGCGGCTGCGGGTGGCTAGTTTGTAAAAATATAGTTTGGCTTGCTGTTTGTCTTGTAAAGTTTTGTCACGTAAGTAGGCAGAGCTACTGCAGAAAATCTACAGCTACATTTACAACATACTCCGCAAGCCACCTAATGGTGTGTGGTGGAGAATACTTTCGGTACCACTATCTGATACCTCAAACCATGTTCCAATCGCGAATAGTGCATTGGAAGAATGATTGTTGGTAAGTCTCTGTATTTCTGGAATTTTCTCCTCGTGGTCAATACACGAGATGTATGTTGGGGGAAGTAATATGCTGTCTGACTCCTCCTGAAAAGTGCTGTACCCGAAATTTCAATAGTAAATCGCTCCGTGATGCACAACGCCTCTTTTGTAACGTCTGCCAATGGAGTTTGTTTAGCACCGCCGTAACGCTCTCCCGCCAGCTAAACAATCCCGTGACGAAACGCGCCGCTCTTCGTTGGATCTTCTCTATCTCCTCTATCAGTCCTACCTGATAGGGATACCAGATGGATGAAAAATACTCAATAGTCGGGCGAACAGGCGCCTTATAAGCCATTTCTTTCGTGGAAGAGTCTGTTGTCTGCTTTTCCCACTATCTGTTTATATGGTCATTCCACTTAGGGTCTCTCTGGATAGTTAAGTCTAGATATTTTGCGGCAGACGCTCTCTCCGCCTGTTTGTCATCCATTGTGTAGCTGTACAGTAGTGGATTTCTTTTCCTGTCTGTGCGCAATATGTTACATTTCTTCACGTTTGGGGTCAGCTGCTAGAGTCTGCACCATTCATCAATTCTCTGCAGGTCGTTCTGCAAATTTTTCCTATCTTTGGTATAAACAAGTGCATCATCTGCGAATAGCCTTAAAGAGCATCCGGCGCTTTCTACTAGATCATTTATATATATTGGAAACAGCAACGGTGCTGCCACACTTCCCTGTGGTACTCCGGATATTATCTTTACACCATTCGATGTAAGCTACGTGTTGAGTTCTATCTGCAGATCCCTGGGAATGAGAATGAAACTAACATAAAACGTATGACATTGCCGCTAATGATAAGTAGCATTCTGTTGATGAGCTATATCAGTCTATCGACATATTGCTAGAACTGCTCCTCACCTATATGCACTTCCCAAATGTAACGACACTCGAGTTGTTTCTGAATCCCGGCGGTTAACCTTTGGCTACTTACGAGCTCCCTAAATTGCTGCAAGGAAAGCTCTTCCTCCAAGACACGTGAGAGCAGGTTCTGCAACTCGTCTCTGCCTAGCGGGTACAACAATGACAAAATTACTTGGTGCAGAATGCGAAAGGTTGCCGCTTGTTGCTCTAGACGAACCAGCAACCACAACTACACTCCTGGAAATGGAAAAAAGAACACATTGACACCGGTGTGTCAGACCCACCATACTTGCTCCGGACACTGAGAGAGGGCTGTACAAGCAATGATCACACGCACGGCACAGCGGACACACCAGGAACCGCGGTGTTGGCCGTCGAATGGCGCTAGCTGCGCAGCATTTGTGCACCGCCGCCGTCAGTGTCAGCCAGTTTGCCGTGGCATACGGAGCTCCATCGCAGTCTTTAACACTGGTAGCATGCCGCGACAGCGTGGACGTGAACCGTATGTGCAGTTGACGGACTTTGAGCGAGGGCGTATAGTGGGCATGCGGGAGGTCGAGTGGACGTACCGCCGAATTGCTCAACACGTGGGGCGTGAGGTCTCCACAGTACATCGATGTTGTCGCCAGTGGTCGGCGGAAGGTGCACGTGCCCGTCGACCTGGGACCGGACCGCAGCGACGTACGGATGCACACCAAGACCGTAGGATCCTACGCAGTGCCGTAGGGGACCGCACCGCCACTTCCCAGCAAATTAGGGACACTGTTGCTCCTGGGGTATCGGCGAGGACCATTCGCAACCGTCTCCATGAAGCTGGGCTACGGTCCCGCACACCGTTAGGCCGTCTTCCGCTCACGCCCCAACATCGTGCAGCCCGCCTCCAGTGGTGTCCCGACAGGCGTGAATGGAGGGACGAATGGAGACGTGTCGTCTTCAGCGATGAGAGTCGCTTCTGCCTTGGTGCCAATGATGGTCGTATGCGTGTTTGGCGCCGTGCAGGCGAGCGCCACAATCGGGACTGCATACGACCGAGGCACACAGGGCCAACACCCGGCATCATGGTGTGGGGAGCGATCTCCTACACTGGCCGTACACCACTGGTGATCGTCGAGGGGACACTGAATAGTGCACGGTACATCCAAACCGTCATCGAACCCATCGTTCTACCATTCCTAGAGCGGCAAGGGAACTTGCTGTTCCAACAGGACAATGCACGTCCGCATGTATCCCGTGCCACCCAACGTGCTCTAGAAGGTGTAAGTCAACTACCCTGGCCAGCAAGATCTCCGGATCTGTCCCCCATTGAGCATGTTTGGGACTGGATGAAGCGTCGTCTCACGCGGTCTGCACGTCCAGCACGAACGCTGGTCCAACTGAGGCGCCAGGTGGAAATGGCATGGCAAGCCGTTCCACAGGACTACATCCAGCATCTCTACGATCGTCTCCATGGGAGAATAGCAGCCTGCATTGCTGCGAAAGGTGGATATACACTGTACTAGTGCCGACATTGTGCATGCTCTGTTGCCTGTGTCTATGTGCCTGTGGTTCTGTCAGTGTGATCATGTGATGTATCTGACCCCAGGAATGTGTCAATAAAGTTTCCCCTTCCTGGGACAATGAATTCACGGTGTTCTTATTTCAATTTCCAGGAGTGTATTTCTCCACCTGATCAAGTCACTCTACAACCAATTCAGTAATATCCCAAAAGAAATAGGCCAGAGGATTAGGCAACTTAGGAAACAAAGCGTCTAAGTTAACAGAAAATGGAACAGGGCTACCGTCAGGCTGGCTCTCATGCTCTCGCTGATAGCGCACATCGCTATCTCCAAACTTCCTCTCATCCAACTCCAAAAACGTAAGCTTAAACTGTAATGCGCTTACAAGGTTCCCCAACTCATCGGCCATTTTTTGTGATGATCCCCGAAATCTAACGTACTTAAATCGGCTACCTGATTAGTGAAATGAGTCAACTATCACCGCACCCGATGCAGCTGACTGCCACTAGGTTGGTTTCTCTCTAGGAGACAAATAGTGTCCTCAAGGCCCTTAACAGGCTCAAACTGAAATTTAATCGCCGCTCCTGTCTCACCGTCCACCGCCGACGTGACGTCAACCAGCTGCAGCACGGCAGCCCGGAAACGGGCCACCAAGTGCGGAACATTACCCTCAATCTGTTGGCTTCTTATTGGCAACTCATAGACAAGGTGGTCTGTCCTGAGTAGGCCGATCCCCGGACACACACCTGAACCAAGTCACACCGAGAGAAATACGGTACCACCAAATACAAACAGAAAAAAGAGTGAAAGTGACACCAACTAGAATGGCAAGCACAAGCGCAACCACGCTCTGCTACCAGTGAGACGCCCTGCTAAGCCCGCAGGACAGGACAAGTAGTAAGAATTGTGGAAGGGGGCCAGAATGAGCGGCTGTCAGTTACACTCTAAACATAACACTTTATTTAGTTGTCCAAATATTACAGGGCAACTTCTAAGCTTGACTATCGGCAGAAAACGTCTTTAATTCTATAACGGCTGAAGGCCAATGAATTAAATACCACTGCTATAAATATATTTTTTTTATCCAGAAGGCTCTAGGTTTTAACCTTAAATATTATTTAAGGCCAAGCGATGTAAGACTTGACTAGTCAAATATATCAAGTTTTTTTAAAAGCGGCTGACGGCCGATAAAATTTAAAACAACATAACTACAATAACCTTTCAATAGGCATAAGGAACAAGCTTTATG
The DNA here is from genome assembly GCF_021461395.2 of Schistocerca americana. NCBI lineage: Eukaryota > Metazoa > Arthropoda > Insecta > Orthoptera > Acrididae > Schistocerca > Schistocerca americana. The sequence continues at coordinate 618,439,360 of NC_060120.1, forward strand.
ACCAGTAAGAAACCTTACTCCAAAACACTGAAGGCCTTTGTTTATAAAAAACTGCAACCAATTTTCCAAAGCAGAAGGCCCAAAGCTTTTAACTTTAAATAGTATTTAAGCCCAAGTGATGTAATACTTGATAAGTTAGAATCCAAAATTTTAAATCGGCTGCTGGTCCATCATTTTAAGAACAACATAACTACAGTAAATTTTCAATGGGCGGAAGGCCACAGCTTTATCCTGAAAGAATGTAACACTTGATAAATAAGAACCTTAAAACTTAAAGCGGCTGAATTTAGAAACAATACAATGACAATAAATTTTCAACAGGCAGAAAGCCCACAGCTTTATGCTCAAACGTGTAATACTTGATAAGTAGGATCCTTAAAACTTAAAGCGGCTGAAGGCCGATGCTTTTAAAAACAATACATTACAATAAATTTTCAACAGGCAGAGAGCCCACAGCTTTATCTTCCAAAAGGTAATAATTGATAAGTAAGATCCTTAAAACTTAAAGCAGCTGAAGGCCGAAGCTTTTAAGAACAATGCAATAAATTTTCAACAGACAAAAGGCCCAATCTTTATCTTCAGACAATGTAAGACTTGCCCAGTTTAGAACAACTTACTTTTAAAACGGCTGAAGTCCTTTGTTTTTATAAACACAATCACAAGCATACAAATTCCAACCATCGGCTATCAGCCCTTAAAAATACACAATTGAACGCTAATAAGAGGGCAGTATAGGCAACGGTGCTCAGAAGTTTCCAGGAGGCTTGGTCTGCCCTTGAAATCTTAACGCCGGCCGGAGTGGCCGTACGGTTCTAGGCGCTACAGTCTGGAACGGAGCGACCGCTAGGTCACAGGTTCGAATCCTGCCTCAGGCATGGATGTATGTGATGTCCATAGGTTAGTTAGGTTTAATTAGTTCTAAGTTCTAGGCGACTGATGGCCTCAAAAGTTAAGTCGTATAGTGCTCAGAGCCATTTGAACCTGTTGTGGGTTGGCAGGAGAGCCAACACCTTAATAATACAGAAAGCCGAAAGGCACGCGTTTTAGCTCACGCAGGCTGGCGTGAGGGCTGGAACAGGACAAGGAAATTAGAATTTAGAAAAACGGACGTAGCTGGTGGAATACTTAACTTTAATCCATTAATGGTGAACGTCGGTCTGACGGTACATGCATCACAAGATCAATAGCAACTGATAATGGCGCCTTGCTAGATCGTAGCAAATGACGTAGCTGAAGGCTGTGTTAACTATCGTCTCGGCAAATGAGAGCGTATTTGTCAGTGAACCATCGCTAGCAAAGTCGGTTGTACAACTGGGGCGAGTGCTAGGAAGTCTCTCTAGACCTGCCGTGTGGCGGCGCTCGGTCTGCAATCACTGATAGTGGCGACACGCGGGTCCGACGTATACTAACGGACCGCGGCCGATTTAAAGGCTACCACCTAGCAAGTGTGGTGTCTGGCGGTGACACCACAGAACCATTTTTGAAATATTAACGTTCGCTTAGGTGAGACATCCGGCCCAACTGTACTCGATCCGCCAGCAACACAACCAAGATACAGTCAGGGACCCACCAACAAGACGACTTGCAAATCACCGACCAGTATACAAGAATTCCAAAGCCAAAAGGTTCCAGACATAGCTACCCACAACCGCAAATACATTAAGCTGTCATAAACTACACACCATGTTGGGCAGCGAAAGCAGGTGAGGGAAGGACACTGCCTGAATTTACGTCAGCGACCAGGGCAGGTAACTGGAACACTAACGGCCACAAGTCAGAAAATTCCGATGGTGCACTTGAATTTCAAAGCGACAAATATAGTTAATTCCACCATACAATGGCTAAATCTTTACCAACTTGAACACTCGCTGTTGTTCGCTGGAATAACGCCAACAGCGAACCACCTACCAAGGGGATAACGTGAACAGACGTGGCTTCGGTAGTAAAACCATCACTCAACTTTCATGTCCTGTGTCGCTGAGCTACAAACCTCGTAGCACTCGGAACAGCTCCCACACACTCCGACACTGCGTAGAGTTCGCCAGCGGTCCCGGCCGACTGCGCAGGGTGGAGACTTGCTTGCTGATCCGCTCCAATCGACCAACTGACTGCCAGTACGCCGACAATATTTAAAACAAGTTGCCAGTTGAGGCGTGCTAACCCCGGCTTATGCATTGCTTTAAAACTTGGCCGTTGTATTTAGTTTATGAGCCTTCAGCCGTTTTAGAATTAAAGACGTTTTCTGTCGATAGTCAAGCTTAGAAGTTGCGCTGTAATGTTTGGACAACTAAATAAAGTGTTATGTTTAGAGTGTAACTGACAGCCACCTCCTTCCACAATTCCTTCTACTTGTCCTGTCCTGCAGGTTTAGCAGGGTGTCTCAATGCTATCACAGTGGGACTTCGGTTTTTTAATGAAGCCTTGGTCTTGAGTTTGGGGCTTTTATTGGGCTTTGTGTACTATTTTTATATTTTCTTCTTTGTGTCCAAAGCAAGTGGCATTACATCCGCCACCATACGATTATCAGTACAATCCTCTTTTTACTATGGGGTGCGTTGATAACTGGACTTTGTGAGTTACCTCCCTACTACAATATAGATACATTGCTAAAAAGTGCATTGGTATTTGTCAAGAATTTTAGCCTATGAGCCCAACAGAAATGCCCGTTTAAAAATTTCTAGAATTAGTTACTTAGGTATTTCGCAGTTAATGTTAAGAAGGCCTAAGAATTTTCCGTGTTTAAAATTTCATCCCGTAGCTTTCTCAGTGCATAAGTGCTTCGGGCTTAAGGAAAGTGCCCACTAAGTAATGCAGGTCTTAAATAATTCCAACTATGATTAATTAATTTAAGAATTTCGTATGTTATTTGCCATGTCTAAAAATTTCATTATTAAATTAATTAGAATACACATAATAATGATGTTACAAAGTGTGTTCAGTAATCAGTTTCAATGTCTTCTCTCTTGTGCGACGCTCGAACAGTAGGCAGACAATACGTCCTGCATTACTGTCTGCAATCAGCGCCCAGCTGCACATCGGGTCGTTTTACTCGGATGAGAGATGGACCAGACTGTGCAGGCTGGGATCACAGTCTGACCATCTGCTACCTCTGCTGCCTCTCGGATGACTAGGCAACAGGAACCCCAGGCGACGCACAATCTTCTTCTCTGTTACCTCTTGAATAGACTAGTAGCAGAATGCGATCTTCCCAAATCGTTCAAATGGCTCTGAGCATCTGAGGTCATCAGTCCCCTAGAACTTAGAATTACTTAAACCCAACGAACCTAAGAACATCACACACATCCATGCCCGAGGCAGGATTTGAACCTAGACTGTCGCGCCTAGAACCGCTCGGCCAATCCGGCCGGCGGGATCTTCTCATCTGCTACCTCTTGAACAGGCTAGTAGCACGATCAGTCTGTCCGTGGTTCATCTGCCGCCTACTTGTTGGCGAGCGGCAGACGTTGAAGTTTCTTGTTTGCTGCGGCTTGCTAACTGGTAGAGCAACAGACGTCGATAAGTTTTCAACACGCCTGTCTTGAAAAATGTCCGCCCAGACGTAGAAGGATTGAGCATTGTTGTTAACTGTTACCGTAAGTTCTTCTATCTTTGACTGCTTCATAAGTTTCGGCTATGGTGATTTTCTTACGTCAACTGCTTGTTTCCTTAGTTGACCAGCTGCGTCTACTTCATCTTCTGTTGGTGGTTACATCGATGGTTTCTTCGATGTGGAGCAGTCGCTTCCTGATTGCATCGTTCTTGATCTTGACGAAGCTCATGGAATTAGTGGTTGGCTTTGTCAGATTAGTGCATTATTTTGCTAATTATTCGTCTGTTTCTTCAAGATGGATCATCTTCTTGAAGAGCTGTCATCGTATTTATTGGTATTCTGTTCAGCTTCTTGATGGCAATGGCGATGACATCTTCTTGAAGAATCGTATCTGCTGGTGATGACAGACGGTTCAAGGTCCTTCATCTGCTGGTACTGCTACGGTCATGTAACAGCGATTAATGTGTGCACCCCCCCCCCCCCCCCCCCACCCAATCGGTTTTTGCCTTCTTCATAGCTTGTGGCTGGCGAGACGTGACGACATTCGCGGACCACCAGAAAGCTGCTAATTTCACTATTGTGCAGTGATATGAAATAAAAATATTATTAATTTTCCCGATTACAGAACAATACAAACACTTATTATTCCTTTGTTGGCAGCATTTATGTGGTTTGTTTACGTAACTCTATCAAAGGATACTTTGGTTCAGCTTTTCAAGTTTGTAAGTTCGTACTAGAATTCTTCTAACAGTACATCTTGAATTGTCTTTTACCAAGTTCAAGAGAAAGTAATTATTCCCAGCGACTTGTATTTAGAAATTCGCCTAACACTATTTCGTCACACGAAACACTTTTCACTCATGTTTAACACTTTTAAAGTTCAGTTACCTTTACGTGAAACAACTCTGCTTAGCTATCTTATTCAAAATTTAACTATCCATATAGTTCATTCGTGGTAAAATACTAACACGGAAATCATGGTACCATTTCATATCTCTACGAACATGGCTACAAATAATTTCCTGTTGCGAATGGTCAATTACATACAATTATTGTTCACATAAGGTTCTTTCTTATGAAGTTCTTTCATCTTCAGTCTCTTGAGTCTATTACTGCTTAAATAGTTTCATAGTATTGTGTGAGATACTTAAACTTTTGTAATAGACTGAAAGTTCTAAACCAGCACATCGTGCACATACGGAACTATTTTTTAACACTTAATTGAAAATGCAAAGGTAATGCCATTCTGGCTATGAAAAAGGAACGTACTTCGCTTTACTTATTCTAAGTACAAAATATAATCTTAAAACACTTATCCCAATAGCAAATATTCAAATTGAAATCAGGTTTAGCTGCTGAAAAACATTCTAGCTCTCATACTTGTTGCAGAATGCAACTATGACTTAAATTCTTTCCCTTACGCTAAATAGTTAAATCTGTAACTTAAGTGCAGAAAATGCAAACAGTTTAAGTATGATTCATTATAGAATTATCTTACTCCACTAATTGTGAAGTCTCTTTACACTCAAGCTCAGTTCCTTGCTTCTCTTTTTTTCACAATGTTGTTAAGCACACGAATTCTGTGCTATGTATAGGTGCACAACAACAGTTTATAATATTCTCTGGTTGTAGGTCTTAGTCCATCGTTATATTCTCAATGATATATTGAAAGGTTTTCAGAATAGGCTATTTTACTTATCAGTATTACTGAAGATCTTCTTCCCCGTAGTTTCTCTCCGACAAACGAGTCCCCAGGTAGAATTACTTACTTACACATCGTCAGTTCAGTTCACAGGACAAAATAATAAATTAAAATTACAAATATTTCTTTCTCGTTTTAACTAAAGCTTAAATCTACTGCCAAAATCGATTTAAATCCTGGTGACAGTAGATTCCTATGTTCTTTCCTTTACAATTCGACAAAACGTATTCTAACTATTTTGAATGGACCATCATATTTTAATTAACATTTCTTATTTAACTTCTTTATGGCAGAGAATTTAGGATGAGATCTTAATAAGATATTTTCTCCAACTCCGCAAGTGACAGGTTTAATTAGATGCTTATCGTAATAAGTTATGCTCTAGTTTGCATGGTACTGAAGCGTTAAATAGGACAGATTTATCTACAGGTAATGGGTTACTGAATTTTGGTAGGTTTTCATTCCACTTGTTCATTTGACTAATACCAAAAAAGATATTGTAAAGCCGGTAGATGAATGAGGTAATTGATATATACTTCCTAGAATTTTTGCAGATACTCTATCCAGAGATAGTGCTGACAGGATAGGTAAATTCTCATGAATCGATTTAATTCTCTGAAAAAGCCCTCAATTGGACTACTTTTCGGGTTGAAACAAGAAATCTGGGTGTGACTAATGCCTCTTTCACGCAAACACATTTTCCAGGATCCACACGAAAAGTATGAAGCATTGTCTGTCAACAAGACTCTCGGTTTTCCCAATTTTACTATGTATTTATCTGTAAGAATCTTCAACATCGGCTTTACCGTTACTGATTATAATGGGTACGCTTTTATGTATTTGTTAAACAGATCGTGAAATGCAAGAACATACACCCCCGGAAATTGAAATAAGAACACCGTGAATTCATTGTCCCAGGAAGGGGAAACTTTATTGACACATTCCTGGGGTCAGATACATCACATGATCACACTGACAGAACCACAGGCACATAGACACAGGCAACAGAGCATGCACAATGTCGGCACTAGTACAGTGTATATCCACCTTTCGCAGCAATGCAGGCTGCTATTCTCCCATGGAGACGATCGTAGAGATGCTGGATGTAGTCCTGTGGAACGGCTTGCCATGCCATTTCCACCTGGCGCCTCAGTTGGACCAGCGTTCGTGCTGGACGTGCAGACCGCGTGAGACGACGCTTCATCCAGTCCCAAACATGCTCAATGGGGGACAGATCCGGAGATCTTGCTGGCCAGGGTAGTTGACTTACACCTTCTAGAGCACGTTGGGTGGCACGGGATACATGCGGATGTGCATTGTCCTGTTGGAACAGCAAGTTTCCTTGCCGGTCTAGGAATGGTAGAACGATGGGTTCGATGACGGTTTGGATGTACCGTGCACTATTCAGTGTCCCCTCGACGATCACCAGTGGTGTACGGCCAGTGTAGGAGATCGCTCCCCACACCATGATGCCGGGTGTTGGCCCTGTGTGACTCGGTCGTATGCAGTCCTGATTGTGGCGCTCACCTGCACGGCGCCAAACATGCATACGACCATCATTGGCAGAAGCGACTCTCATCGCTGAAGACGACACGTCTCCATTCGTCCCTCCATTCACGCCTGTCGCGACACCACTGGAGACGGGCTGCACGATGTTGGGGCGTGAGCGGAAGACGGCCTAACGGTGTGCGGGACCGTAGCCCAGCTTCATGGAGACGGTTGCGAATGGCCCTCGCCGATACCCCAGGAGCAACAGTGTCCCTAATTTGCTGGGAAGTGGCGGTGCGGTCCCCTACGGCACTGCGTAGGATCCTACGGTCTTGGCGTGCATCCGTGCGTCGCTGCGGTCCGGTCCCAGGTCGACGGGCACGTGCACCTTCCGCCGACCACTGGCGACAACATCGATGTACTGTGGAGACCTCACGCCCCACGTGTTGAGCAATTCGGCGGTACGTCCACCCGGCCTCCCGCATGCCCACTATACGCCCTTGCTCAAAGTCCGTCAACTGCACATACGGTTCACGTCCACGCTGTGACGGCATGCTACCAGTGTTAAAGACTGCGATGGAGCTCCGTATGCCACGGCAAACTGGCTGACACTGACGGCGGCGGTGCACAAATGCTGCTCAGCTAGCGCCATTCGACGGCCAACACCGCGGTTCCTGGTGTGTCCGCTGTGCCGTGCGTGTGATCATTGCTTGTACAGCCTTCTCGCAGTGTCCGGAGCAAGTATGGTGGGTCTGACACACCGGTGTCAATGTGTTCTTTTTTCCATTTCCAGGAGTGTATTTAAAATTACCCTTTGATGCTGGTAAAGGATCGATTATGTCACACGAAACTATATCAAGAACATTTTCGACTACAATAGGTCTCAATTCTGTTTTCGTTGAGTAATTGATCGCTTACCTTTTTGGCAAATTACACAAGTTTTTAAAATCCTGTGTGCAATATTTTTTAAATCCAGATAATAATCGTTCACCGTGTTTAACACATGTATACCCACTTACATGTCCCCAAGAGACATGTGGGCCACAGAAATTTGTACAAATAATCTAAGGGGATGCAAAACTTCCACTGCCGGAAAAAGTCACTGTTTTTGTAGAAGAAAATATTGTTGTCAGGCTATATTTCGTGTTATGACAGCTACTGTTTTTTCCTCTGATAATATTCCATTTAGAATCTTTTCCCTGATGTTTAGTAATGTTTTTGCACATGAATTCAATGTATTTTTCAATCGGTGAGTTCTGTATCAACATTAGTTGAAAATTGTCACGTTTGTTTACTATGGCATTTGTTCCAACGATAATACGTGGTAACCTAGAGAGTGCATCAGCAATAACATTATCCTTGCCACGAATACGTCGTATTTCCAATGAATATTCCTGCAAGAGTAATGCCCATCTGGTTACCTGTGCGTGTAACAATCTACATATCATCAAAAAAGTCACAGCTTATTGGTCGCAATACACTATTATTGGTTTTCCATATACAAAATACCTAAATATCTTTAACGACCGAACCAAAACCAGTAATTCTAATTCCGTAGTGGTATAAACTCTCTCACAGTTTGTGAGGGTGCGACTGGCAAAACTTATAATTTTGATAGTACTCATGTCATCTGGAATATCCATTAGAAAAAGTGTTGCTTCCAGACAAGTGTCTGAAGCATCTGTGGCTACGTAAAATTGCTCATCCATTTGAAGGTGGTATAATATCTGTTTGTACTGCAGAGCGTTTCGTATTCTGTCAAACGCTTCACGACATTCAGCTGTCGAATGCCACGAAACGTTCTTTCTCAATGGGTTGAGTAAACAATCCTGGTTTAGCATCTGATCAAGCAGGAATTCCCTGAAGAAAGGCGCTAAACCGAGAAAAGGCCTTAGTTGTTTACGAGTGCATAGGTATCTTTTTTAGGTTAGGTGTAATACCCAAGGGAGAGGTAACATACCCAAGAAACGTAATTCTTTCTTTTCAAAATTTGGACTTAGAAAGGTTTACGGGTGCTCCGTAATCTTGAAAACGACGGAACACTCGACGTAACAGTTCTGTATGACGCTCCCAGATGTCAGTTGCCACGAGGAGGTCATCGACGTACAAGGTTACCTGGGCCTAAAACCGTGTCCAATGCAGAATGAGACTGAATGGCATGACGCTGAAGTGAAAACTTCTTCCCATGAAAATTAAAGCCGTATATTTCCTACACTCTTCATCCAACTTAGCCTCCAAATAGGAGGCACAGAGGTCAATGGAGGTCAAATATTTTACGCCAAAGAACCACTGCAGTAGTTTGTCTAAGTTCTCTGGCCTCGTCTGAACAGGTATTAAAATACACTCCTGGAAACTGAAATAAGAACACCGTGAATTCATTGTCCCAGGAAGGGGAAACTTTATTGACACATTCCTGGAGTCAGATACATCACATGATCACACTGACAGAACCACAGGCACATAGACACAGGCAACAGAGCATGCACAATGTCGGCACTAGTACAGTGTATATCCACCTTTCGCAGCAATGCAGGCTGCTATTCTCCCATGGAGACGATCGTAGAGATGCTGGATGCAGTCCTGTGGAACGGCTTGCCATGCCATTTCCACCTGGCGCCTCAGTTGGACCAGCGTTCGTGCTGGACGTGCAGACCGCGTGAGACGACGCTTCATCCAGTCCCAATGGGGGACAGATCCGGAGATCTTGCTGGCCAGGGTAGTTGACTTACACCTTCTAGAGCACGTTGGGTGGCACGGGATACATGCGGACGTGCATTGTCCTGTTGGAACAGCAAGTTCCCTTGCCGGTCTAGGAATGGTAGAACGATGGGTTCGATGACGGTTTGGATGTACCGTGCACTATTCAGTGTCCCCTCGACGATCACCAGTGGTGTACGGCCAGTGTAGGAGATCGCTCCCCACACCATGATGCCGGGTGTTGGCCCTGTGTGCCTCGGTCGTATGCAGTCCTGATTGTGGCGCTCACCTGCACGGCGCCAAACACGCATACGACCATCATTGGCACCAAGGCAGAAGCGACTCTCATCGCTGAAGACGACACGTCTCCATTCGTCCCTTCATTCACGCCTGTCGCGACACCACTGGAGGCGGGCTGCACGATGTTGGGGCGTCAGCGGAAGACGGCCTAACGGTGTGCGGGACCGTAGCCCAGCTTCATGGAGACGGTTGCGAATGGTCCTCGCCGATACCCCAGGAGCAACAGTGTCCCTAATTTGCTGGGAAGTGGCGGTGCGGTCCCCTACGGCACTGCGTAGGATCCTACGGTCTTGGCGTGCATCCGTGCGTCGCTGCGGTCCGGTCCCAGGTCGACGGGCACGTGCACCTTCCGCCGACCACTGGCGACAACATCGATGTACTGTGGATACCTCACGCCCCACGTGTTGAGTAATTCGGCGGTACGTCCACCCGGCCTCCCGCATGCCCACTATACGCCCTCGCTCAAAGTCCGTCAACTGCACATACGGTTCACGTCCACGCTGTCACGGCATGCTACCAGTGTTAAAGACTGCGATGGAGCTCCGTATGCCACGGCAAACTGGCTGACACTGACGGCGGCGGCGCAAAAATGCTGGGCAGCTAGCGCCATTCGACGGCCAACAACGCGGTTCCTGGTGTGTCCGCTGTGCCGTGCGTGTGATCATTGCTTGTACAGCCCTCTCGCAGTGTCCGGAGCAAGTATGGTGGGTCTGACACACCGGTGTCAATGTGTTCTTTTTTCCATTTCCGGGAGTGTATTATTGATGTTTCTGACGTCAAGCACAAGTCTTATATCACCGTTAGCTTTCGCAACTGCTAGCAGTGGGCTACTATGCTCAGAGTTGGACGGGTCTATTATGTCCCACTCCAACATTCTCTGAATTTCTAGTCTAACGGATTCTCGTTTAGACCAAGGTATTGAGTAAGTTGTTTTGCAATATATTTCGCGAGGCCTCACACTCATCTTATACTTAAACCCTTTGATGATACCAGGATTGTTGCCAAAAACTGGTGCGTATTCAGTTAGTAAATTTGACAGTTCCTGTCTCTGTACACTTGACAAATATTCAGACTCGGTTATTTTCTTTAGTAACTTGCTCGAGATCTGAATTGGAATCGACTACAATCGTGTCAGTTGATATTACATTATTATAATTACATAACAACGGCAGATTCAGACAGTATTCGTCGAGAATCCTTGTTTCCCTTAACAAAGACTATCCAACAATCCTGTTGATTGTATTTAAAACACATACCCCTTCCTGTATGTGAATGACTGCCCGGTTTTCGACTAATTAGTCCCATCCCCAAATGCACGGTACAGATAAATTCTTGACCACTAGGTAGGTGCCCTTAAGTTTTTCCTCCTGTATGATTAATTTCGCCAGCACTTGAGCTTTAATGGGTTGAATACATGTGCCGAAATCTCCGGAGATAGTACACCCTGTTAGAGGCAAGGTATGTACTTTTTCTATTTTACTAATGCATTTAAACAGGTCAAACGAGATCACATTAGTGGTTGCTCCTGTGTCTGTAAAGAAGTGTACACGTATACCGTTTATATCTCCAGCTGTTATAGCTTGCACGTATTCTTTGGATTCAGGTTGGTGCGAAGTTGCCTCATTCAATAATTCATCTCTAATGTCCACTGAAGAATTGTACCTTAGTAAACACACATCTTGATTATGTTGACCTCCCTTAGGCCCACCAGCCACCCCGGAAGTCTAGGACTGACTGGTCCTAGTTTCTTGCGTTATTTGGTTCATGACGTCATTCCTCTACTATCTCCACGACGTGGATGTTGTGATTATGTGGGTTGTACATTGTATTCCGAATATCAGCTGCACTGCTTTCTAACGGAATCGCTGCAGCAGTGTTTTGACGCGGAAAGTTCGGTATATTGGTTTGGTTCATCTGGTTGTTCCAACGAGAAATTGTTGGAACCCACTGATATGACTGATTTCGATTCTCAGGACTGTTTTGTACTGGGTTAGAATATTGTCTTGTGTCACTGAATTTTCTCTTTCGATTTTGAACATTAACCTCGTCAAAATTTGTCTTATTTACATCCGGTGAAGCCGGTCCCTAGCTGTATGCATTTCTATTGTTTTGATTGTTGCGATTTAAGTTATGAAAGTTTTGATTATTGAAGTTCTGTCTACGTTGAGCATCTCTGTTATTCAATTGCCGGTGATTGATGCCGTTAGATGGAGAGTGGTTATTACTATTATTATGTCCGTTACCGTTGTTGTAACGCACATCTCTCCCATTTAACCGAGGGAAATCCTCTTGGATGATATCTACCGAATAAATCGTGGACATAAATCACTGAAAATCATCGTCGGATGCATGAACAAGCATTTCACGAAGGTTAATCCGAAACCTTGGTTTTAAGGATCTGAATAATTTCGCGGTGGGATATAGGTTCGGTCCATTACAGAGTTTTACTAACGTACTTTTCAAAGTACAACCGTAAGGTTCCTTTCTTCGAGTTATAAAAGTCGGGATTGTACACCTCCTTTCTTAAACGCTCTTGCTTGCTCGTGGACCGGTACTTAGACAAAAATAATTTCTCAAACTCGTGACATGTCCTAAATGTTTCACTAACGTCACTCGCCCAGAGCGATGCCTCACCATCAATCTGTGAAACTATAAACTGAATGTTATAATACTCAATCCATACCTCCGAAAACAGTCTCTTGAAACTGTTAATGAAAATTTTGGGGTGGGTTGTGTTCTTTTTGGACGAGAATACCTGAAACTGTCTACTTTTAAAACTGCTGTTTTCGGTTTTAATGGATGACAAAGAAGTTTTCTGAGTGAATGGCTCAGACTCAGGTAAAGAGCATTCATCACTATCGATTTCAACAGTTTTATACTCATGTCTTTTCTTCTCGATGTCTTTTCTTCACGATGTTGGTTTCTGACAGCAATTTGCCATACATCTTGGTTACGATCCTTCATGCAATCATTCGCAATGCAGCCAAAATGACTTGAATTCTCCGTATCCTTACGTATTTCGCTGCTTGCTTTGTTTTTAATCACGCGAAATTCCTCTTTCAGTTGTTCAATATCTTCTGTATTTTATATGTTTAATTTTGTCTCACTAGTTAAGTTTAAGTTCAACAGTGTCGTCTACTTGCTTCTTTATCTCCTTCGATTTTACACCTATCATACGGACATTTCTTTTCCCTATTGATTAGCTTTTTCTAGCAAAGACAAATCAACATTTTGTTTGGTGTTTAACTCCGGTTGATTCATTTTGTCAGACAATTCCGAAACCCGCTGAGCTACAGCGTTTTGAGTTGATTTTACTACAGTGAGATTTTCTTCTAGTGTTTTTACAGCGCCAGAGATGTCATTGATCTCAGTCTGCACTTTTTCAATTTTATGACTGTATCTAAGATCACAAGCCTTCTGTAATTCTAACATTTTGTGTTTAAATTTCCTATTTCCTCTTCCCTCTTTCTAAAATATTCCGCTCTTTTTAACTCCTTCTATGCCAGATATTGTTCTCTTTCTTTATCACGTTCCACCATTTCAAGTCTAAATGCCATATGTCTATCTGCTTGACGAGAATCACGTTCTTCCATACGGGACATAAAATTGAACAACATGCTCATATCAATGTGCTGCATAGAAGAAACATTAAACATTCGTCAACCCAGAAGTTTCTCTTCGATCATTAATTGCTGTCACTTGAGCCTCCAAGACATCCAAAAGTTTTTGCATCTCATCTTCGCAAGTCGCGCATGCTTTCGGGTCATCCATTCTTTCTCTTGGCTCATTAACTGTGTCGAGAGGATGAATGTTCTCTACAGTTTGACTCATTTTCTCTACCGATTCTTCTCTGATTTCAGATCCGTATATTTCGTGTTCTAATTTACACTTTCTTGTCCTCTTTGAACATTTTTAAACGTTATACCAATTAACAGTAAATAAATCTCAGTGTACACTCAGTACGAAGTTGTCTTTCTGGTTATATACACAATGTTACACATATACACAAATAATGGTACAAGAATTTCGGTGTTGGACCACGATGAAGAAAATTTAACTAGAACTCACTCACCTGAGATGTTCAGTTTATTACTTACTAATGTTTTGTTGAGTCGAAGCGGCGGATGCGCAGTGAGCTTTGGCAGCAACAGCGCCCCCCAGTCTTCACGGCGTTGGAAGTCGTGGCTGTCAGCAGTCGGCGGCCGCCGCGTAGTCGAATTCGGCGCGTCGTCGTAGGTCTGCGTAATGGTGTGTATGTGTGTATGGTGTGTGTGTGTGTGTGTGTGTGTGTGTGTGTGTGTGTGTGTGTGTGGCGCAAGGCGACGCCTGCTTGAAGTCCAAATGGAATCTGGCCCCGTTTTGAGGGCACTACTTTTGTAACTTGTGTCCTAAACGTGGTATCCTAGGATTTCAATGGAATCGGACCCCACGCTGGGCGCCTTTTCTTTGTAACTGCTCCTTCTATTGAAAATGTTCGTTGATGAAGTTCGTGCTCCGACCAGCTAGTGGTAGAATGTCTGTATACAGTCTGATAAGGAACGTTACAAAGGAAGTCTGTCCTGCTGCACTATATTCACGCCTAGTGCGTATTAATTGTACTGGCCACCTTAAATAATCATATGCTCCCGTACGTGTACATGCACAACTGTACCTATATGCATAGAAACTGCTATTATTGCACTAAGACATCACATTAAATCTGGATCTTATTGCAAACTCTTTGACTGAAATCTACGTAACTTAACTTAGGGAAAGGTTACTTCTTTAAGACAATGATAGGATGTGCTTAGACTATAATAAACCAGCATAACGTGAATTTACCGTGTTTGACATTTATTTCAAACCAAATAATATTAGTAACAACCTCTGTGGTAGTACAATAAAAATTGGTCTTAGCTCCTACAAAGTAATAGGACCAGTAAGTAGCTCTTCTTGTGCTACATTATTTGGTGTCAAAGTAAATGTGTCAACGGTCTTGTAGACAAGCGTTCTTGATCTTCTTGTATATCTTCTCCTCCTGTACAGCATGGCTGTGTGCTTTGTGCAGCTGCTTCGAGTAGAATGAGCGTGCTGCTGCCTGTGTAGCGGATGTAGCTACTGATAAGACTGGGCGCGGCAGGAAACAGCGCGCTGATAAACCGCAATGGCAGCGCCGGAAGTCGAGCAATTCTGCGGATCGCGCTTAGTTAAAACTATAGCGCGATCCGCCAGGCGCCTCGTGCCGCGGCCAAGTCCCGTTCAAGGTCACCCGCCAAGATGGCGGCGCACACAGCACACATATACCTATATGCATAGAAACTGCTATTATTGCACTAATACATCACATTAAATCTGGATGTTATTGCAAACTCTTTGACTGAAATCTACGTAACTTAACTTAGGGAAAGGTTACTTCTTTAAGATATTATATATATATATATATATATATATATATATATATATATATATATATATATATGCAGCACTCTGTTATAATCTGTATCGTTGTATTTTGTACTGATAAAATGTTTCGTAAGCACCTAATATTATTTGGTTTGAAATAAATGTCAAACACGGTAAATTCACGTTATGCTGGTTTATTATAGTCTAAGCACATCCTATCATTGTCTTAAAGAAGTAACCTTTCCCTAAGTTAAGTTACGTAGATTTCAGTCAAAGAGTTTGCAATAAGATCCAGATTTCACCAGTTGCTTTAGCAAAATATAAGTATTTTCTCACAATTCGGTACTAATATTCACTTCCTTTTTCGTTAAATTACTAACCGTCTATCACTTTGGGACAAAGTTAAGTCCTCCATTGACAATAACCAATCTAAGACAAATTTCGTTTCTTTTCCTATCTTGACTTTACGTAATGATATACTCAAAGTTGCTAATCTATCTATTTAAAGCTTAATTATTTCTAGCAGATCGCAAATCTCCAAAATGTAAAAACAATCTCGTATCGCATACGTACAAGAGCACATGTTAAGTTACGACACGATGAAGCAAGCGCTAGACGCACATTAACAGTGTATAACTTTATCTTCTGTAACCCGCGGTGACCTCAAAGAGTACTCAGAAGGAGTACTCTTTTAGGTCACTTGTACTACTCCGTGATCTGTAACTACACTACTTTGAGATCTACTTTTACTTTAATTTGATACAAAAGGGATTCTATTTTACTTTCTTTGGCAAAAGTACTAAGTTACTTTATACTGGATTTCTTTTCTATTTCTTTTTACATTGTTTCTCTTCAGTATACCTGCTAATATTCGAGTGATGCCATCACAATGGGACTCTTTGTTTCCTTTTTTATGAAATTTGGATATTAGGTTTTGGGGCTTGTATTGGGTTTTAGGTGCTATTTTCATATTTTCATCTTTACGTCCAAAGGAAGCGGGGTTAAAATACGTCGCTCTAATTTCTTCGCTTCATAAATGTTAAGTTGTCACTTATTGACTAAATAGTAACACATACACACTTCCGTCATTCCTTAAGGACCATTAGTGTCAATGAGTTTTTGAGGGACTATTCTTTTGCCTGTATCAAGAATAATTTTCAGCCGAGTGTCGTCTAAGTCGTGAAGGCATAGGTAAATCGTTTTATTCTTGTCGATATGTGATCTTATCCAGTTTAGTACTCCGCTCATGTGCGCTTTATGAGCATAGGTGGAAATATTACTGAAGTGTACTTTTCTTTCCACCTGTCCGATTACTTTCTTAGAAGCCATATGAGTCTGATGGTTGCGGTGTTGTTTTTGACTGTCATCATGTCGAACTTTAGAGATTTTGAGTGATGGTAAGTTATTACTTTCCTCCTAATCGTAATGACAGTCACAAATGCGCAGTGTGTGTCAAGTGGCGCGTCAACGTGAAGTGTGGATGGGAGAACGTGGCCTGATAAATACTAAAATGGAAAAAAGGATCAGTTCTTGGCAGAGAGACAGGACAATAAATGAGACTGTAATCGGCAATAATAATATACTTCAGTGATGCAAGGACTACAAAATCTGGAGTACCCTTAACATCACAACGGAGGTATGTGCCAGCAAAATCTGAAATATTTCCGAAATTCCACATGGCGCATATATAATAAATGTCCATTTACAGTTCTCTTGGCAACAATTGCTTTCTCGTTCAGAATTTGTTTATTAAGCTGGAGAATATCAGATCTAGATGTCTTGAGTACTGCCACATAACGAATTGTCTTATAGTCATCTTTGCAAAACATGTTAAACCACTATAGCAGCCTGCTCTCGACCTCTTTGTTGATTACTTCATTACAGAAAGCTGGAGAGGCGTACTCAAACAAGCTCTAAAGCCGTTAATACAAGTAGATCACTTCATATGTACTGTACTGAGCAATGAAGTTGTTGTGTATGTCTCCACAAAGGGAAAGTTTATGTCTGTTTGCATTCAGATCTTCTTTCTAACATATGTCATTGCTGCATACTTCTTGGTCGTAAAGCTTTATCCATATATAAATCTTAGTTCTGTGTATTTGCTAATAATGGCGACTGCAGTATAGACAGCTGCTACTCGTCACATGAGTCTGTAGTTTTTGCCGGAATGTGTGTCAGCCCCAGCGATACCAATAACATTTAGAAAATATTGTGATCTAAACGAGCACCTTGTATTTTCCAATTTATTGTTTTTAATGGGTTCATTTACGAGATTCTATAATGGTTTTGAAATTTTTCAGTCGAACTAATTTCAAATAGTTTTGGTAGATGAGTCTTTTCGCAGCGAACGTCATATTCAATATTACCACATTCTCGTCCCTGCTAACACATCAGTGTCTCTTTAAAAGGTTTGGTGTTCATCAAAGTCAACAACAATCATCGAAATATGTAATTTTTTCATCTGTTTGTGGTGATTATAAAGTATCCCCAGCTATCGATAGTGGACGTTATTCGCAGTACGTTGGTGCTACAAAGAGAGCAGAAAATGATATGTACAAATTGTGGACCCTACGAACTCATCAATATATCTTTAAAAAATATTGTTAATAGAAATTCATAATAACTAACGAAATTTGTGAATTTTAAAGTAGTAAGCTTTTGAAGTACTATCCTTTGTTGCATATGCGTTGGAATTGCTAGGGTTCGTGAATGAATGATAGTTAACAATCAGACCGTTTCGCTACACGAAATTTATTTTGAATGAGAACTAGCAGCAGTAACGATAGATATTATTACCTCGTGGTCTCACTCAAGTCCAGTTTTCGAAAGGACTGTCGTTAATGAAATACAACATTCAGCACTGAAAGCCCGTTACTATGTAAACCAACGTACAGATATAAAAGGACTGCCTCCTGGACACAGAATGCTGCTATTTATACAAACAATGAATATTCCAGAATACGCAAACATTACAAACATAACAAATTTCGAGATCTTTATAGAAATGATAAATACTGACTCTCTACTGATAATGAGACTTGAAAAAGTGAGGCAGAGCACGCCAGCCAGCGATGGTAGCCACTACTCTGCACTCGGCTCAAATGGCGGCACCACTGTCTCTACTGGAAAAACAGCGACCGGCTCTTTTCGTTGGACCCTACTACAGCATCTTAGATTTAGATCTTGTCAGTGGTCATCTGTATGGCAGCAATGGGTGATTCTCCCATTCGGTTCGTATTTCCACATCCTCTTCACTGTGGGTAACCTCTGCATTGCAGTTTGGTTTCATTCAGAGGACGTGGACGACTTCTCTGCGCTTTTGTGTGCTTAGTGAAGGGTCATA
Organism: Schistocerca americana; assembly: GCF_021461395.2. Lineage (NCBI taxonomy): Eukaryota > Metazoa > Arthropoda > Insecta > Orthoptera > Acrididae > Schistocerca > Schistocerca americana. The sequence goes on from NC_060120.1 coordinate 618,457,822, forward strand.
ATCCTCGACTTCACATGTGAAGTCCGACAAGCGACGAAGGACACGGCATGGCGAAAAGTAGAACTTCAATAACTTTCCAGATAGTTTCGCTTTCCGCTCAGGTGTAAAATCTATACCAAGTATCCCGGGCCACATATCACTGACCGGTGTTGACGTTTACACATGAAAACATACAAAATTCAGCTACTGCAAGCTCCTCGTGAAGGTGACAAACAGCAATGTGTGGAGTTCTGTAATTTAGTTCTTGGCAAGATGGAAGATTAGAGTTTTCTTCCACGTTTAGTATTTAGTGACTTGGCAATACGGAAAGGTGAACCGTCATAATGTGAGAATATGGAGCACGGAACAACCGCGTAAAATTGCACAACATGAGACGAATTTTCCAAAATTAAATGTGTTTTGTGCAGTTTCACGGGAAAAGGTGTATGGACCATTTTTATTTCCCGAGAACACTGTTACAGAAAGCACATATCGCGATATGCTTGAGAACTTCATTTTCCCACAGTTGGAGACTGATTTGAACGACTTCATTTACCAACAAGATGGGGTAACGCCACACTGGTATCTGGAATTGCGGGAGTTCTTAAATCAAAGGATTACTGAACGATGTATCTGTTGCAGTGGACCAAATGATTCAACCTTACGCTACTGGCTTCTGAGGTCACTGGACCTGACTATACGTGATTATTTCTTGTGGGGTTTTATAAAATACTCTGTTTGGGTGCCTACGTTACCAACATCAATGAATGGCCTGAGACATTGCATAACAGCAGCTGTGGAAGCAGTAATGCATGACATGCTCGCTGCCGTGTGGGAACATTTTGAATATCGTATTGATATATGCCGTGCATCTCGACGGAGTACATTGAAAACCTATGAAAAGGTATGGAAAAAAAACTTTTTGAGTTTCCCTTTCACGAAAAAGGAAAACTTCATTGTATATATTTATTAGATTCAGAAATACAGACGTGCCAAATCACATGGTTCTTTTTCATATACCCGAATAATGTCGCACAGACCACAATGGAAGACTTAAATATGACGGTAGTCTGGAGAATTTTCTTTGAATGCCGAAAGTAGCTTGTATTAGGTGATTAATACTTTTCCCCACGTTGATTGCCTGTAGAGGTCTTGAATGCTGCTTACTTTCGAAAGTGCAGTAACCTACATTCCTTCTCGAGTCACACTTTCGTTCTTAAAATTATATATTTTCATATTCTAGTATCACGTAAATGGCACTAGTCAAGTACACGACAATAATCAAGTAAATCGTACTGCTCAAGTGAACAACAGTAATGAAAAACTCATCTCACACCATTTATTTGTTGAGCACTTAACAGAATTTTTTCGTGTACACCTATTGATGTACCACAACCTCCGTCTGCGACTGAAATTACCCAGCAATACAGTCGAGAGAGCCGGTTGCCGGGCTCCGTGATCGCAGACGTCACCAAATGCACTAGCAGGGACAGATTATCAATGAAAACATTTGCCGTATGGCGCTATATGAATTTTAGCACAATGCTCAAACCACAAAACGGCGGTTGTTGTCAAAAGGGACTTCACCAGGCGCCAAAGAAAGGAGCAGTTCTCACTTCACCATCAGGCAGCACTTTTATCTCTGCTGTGGGGGCGAAATTTGCAGGCGCTACTTCTGTCCGTCCGTCATGTGTCCACCAAGCAATGAAGCACTGTCCATTCACCAGATGTGTATTTAAGAGCCCACCCTGTCGCTACTAGGCAGTGCAGTTCGCTGAGCCACACAGCTTCCGCCACAGAAAGAGAACAGTATCTTAACAGTTTCATCGTTGTCACACAGAATAGCTTTACCTTGCTACCTCAGTCAACTAAGGAAGAGGCTCAAGTAGATGTAAGTGTAGTCAGCACTCGACAGACTTTCCCTAGGAAACCAACTGTTTCAAAAAAAAATCAGAAAGTAGCAGAAAAGTTCTATTGATGGGTAGCAGCCTTGGAAGAGGTATGGGTCAGATTTTTCAGGAAAAACTAGGTGACAGGTACCACGTAACATGTATTTTCAAGCCCATTGTATGTCTTAGCCAAGTGATAGAGGATGTACGAACACTGTGCAAGAGATTTACAAAGCAGGATTATGTTGTGGTAGTGGGTGGATCGAGAAACGGTATTGATAGGGATCAGGGCTACAAAATTGAGTGTGGCTAGGTAAAAATAGCATCTACAACGAACCATACAGATGTTGGCTTGGTTCCTGCTTTCATGCGGTATGATGGACTCCAATTGAATACCTCTATCAGGAGGGTCAATGTGGAGCTAGATCAGCTGCTTCGGGTGGCTACATTGTCAGGCATAGGTTTGCTTTCTGTTGATGGTATTGGTAGGTGGGTCTTCACAAGACATGGCCTACATCTCAGTAGGAAAGGGGAGGATAAACTTGCTGGGATGATGGCAAAATCCTTAAGGGGGGGGGGGGCACTGAAACTAATGGGAGTACTTAGTTTTTAGGCTAAGTTCAGTGCCAATCATCCAACATTGATTGAAATTAAGCTTAATGACTAGCTCAGAGAGGCAGGTACTAGAAATGTTAAAATATCACAAGATTCTCATAACACTATGGTGAAATGTAATGTTAGTATGTCACAAGATTCTCATAAAAGTACAGTGAAAAATAATGTATGTGTATTGCATCATAATATCAGACGAATAAAAATCCAAGTAGATGAGCTTCTTGTTTGTTTAGAAGATTTAGAAACTGAGGGTGCAGTCGATGTCTTACGCCTTTCTGAACATCATATAATCACTTATATGGATATGTTAAATGTACATGGATATAAGCTTTCAGCATGTGTAAGTAGAGACAGTATGAAGAGAGATGAAGGTGCTGTATATGTTAAAATCTATCACGACGTGAAAAATTTGGAAACTGAAAAATGTTGTGTAGAGCAACATATAGAAGCATGTGCATGTGATCTTGAACTAAATGATGGCACTTTTATAATTGTAGCCATGTATAGGTCCCCATTGGAAAATTTTCAACTATTTTTGAAAAACTTGGATTCTTTGTTGTACTATCGGTCAGATAGATGGAAGTAAATTATTGTTTGCGGGTATTTCAATGTAGATTTTCGGAGAGAGTGTGATAGACTGCTTGAACTTCAAGTATTACTTGATTCTTTCAACTTGACGTCAGTTACAGATTTTCCTACTCGAGAGGTGCACGAAAGCAGCACATTGAGACATAATGTTTTCATAGACCAAGATAAACTTAACCAAATTACAATTTTTCCTGTTAAGAATGGTCTGTCTGATCATGATGCACAGCTAGTTACATTACATGGCATAGCTCTGTACAGTCTTTCAAAATAATACATTCAGTAAACTATTTATAAATTGAAAATTATAGGGAAAGCTTGCAACAGTTAGACTGGGATGAGGTGTATGGGGAACCTGATGCTAATTTAAAATTTAACCTATTTCATGATACCTTTGTGAGTATATTTGAAAACAATGTCCTTAAGAAAGTGAGATATAATTGTAAGACACCATGTGAAAAGCTATGGCTCACTAAAGGGATAAAAGTATTTGGTAAACAGAAAAAGGAGATGTATCTTATAACTAGGAGGAGTAACGATCCCAATACAGCGAAACATTATAAAAAGTACTGCACTGTATTAAGAAAAGTTATTAAAAAATCCAAAAGTATGTGCATTATGTCTGCGATTAGCACATCTGATAATACAATTAAAACAATTTGGAATATTGTTAAAAGGGAAACAGGGCAACCAAGAGCACAGGAAGACTGTATTTGAACAGAGTCAATGAAAAGTTTGTTAACAAGAAGTCAGAAGTAGAAAACATTTTTAATAATGATTTTCTAAGTGTTGTAGAGAAAATAGGGTCCAGCCATTCATTAGAAATTGCAAGGCAGTATATGGAAGAAGCAAAATCTATGCAATTTGATAAAATTGAAATTCAAACAATCTCTCCTACTGAAATTAGGAAACATAATAAATTCACTCAAAGGTAAAAGCTCATATGGAACTGATGGCTTTTCCATCAGAGTACAAAAATCTTGTTCCCAACAAATAAGTAGGATTCAAAGCCACATTTGTAGCAGCTAACTGAAAAAGGACATTTTTCCATATAGTCTGAAATATAATGTTAAACCATTGCATAAAAAGGGCATAGGTTTGATGCTAACAATTACTGCCCAATCTCTCATCTGACAGCTTTATCCAAAATTTTGAAAAAGTAATGTATTCAAAAGCAGCATCACATATTTCTTAAAAAAGTAGTGGTTTTCAGAAAGGTTTTGAACAGAAAATGGTATATATGCCTTCAATGATCAAATGTTAAATGCATTGAATAACCAAACATCACGCATTGGGATGTTTCGTGATCTCTCAAACGCTTTTGATTGTATGCATCATGAAATTCTTCTAGATAACCTTAAGTATTGTGGTATGATAACAACAGTGCACAAATGGTTTAGTTCATATTTATCTGAAAAAATGCAGAAGGTTGAAATTAAGAGTACTGATAGTCTGCAAAAATCAGCAGAGTCCTCTAACTGGGGTGGTATCAAGAATTATGACCCACAGGGTTCAGTCTTGGGTCCCTATTGTTCTTAATATACATTAATGACTTGCCACTCTATATTCATGAAGATGCTAAGCTAGTTCATTTTTCTGATGATACAAGTACATTAATGACACTGAACAAACAAGAATTGTAAATTATGTCTTTCAGAAAATTATTAAGGGCTTCTGTGCAAATGGTCTTACAATAAATTTTAAGAAATCAAAGCTTATACAATTCCATACACCAAATGGAATAACACGACTGATAAATATGGGCTATGAAGAGAAGTCTGTTGCTAAGGCAGAATATTCGAAACTTCTGAATGTGGACATTGACGAGAAACTGAAATGGAAGAAACACATCTATGCTCTGCTGAAATGATTAGGTTCAGCTATTTATGTTATTAAGTTTATTGCAAATTTTGGTGACAAACATATCAGTAAATTAGGCTGCTATGCCTATTTTCATTCACTGCTTTCATATGGCAACGGATTTTGGGGCAATTCGTCCTTAAGAGAGAAAGTACACAAAAGCGTGTAATCAGAATAATAGCAAGAGCTCACCCAAGATCAACTTGCAGACATTTATTTAGGGAACTAGAGATATTCACAGTAGCTTCGTAATATTCACTTATGAAATTTGTTATTAATAACCTATCCCAGTTCAAAAATAATAATGAAGAGCATAGCTACAACACTAGAAGAAATGATGATCTTCATTGTTCTGGATTATATGTCCCTTTGGCACAGAAAGGGGTGAATTGTGTTGCCACAAAAGTCTTTGGTCATTTTCCCAATACCTTTAAAAATCTGACAGATAGCCAACCAACATTTAAAAGCAAATTAAAAGAATTTCTACTCAGTAGATAAATTTTTAGATATGAAGTAGTAACAGCAAAAAAAATTATTTTTTATTTTTAAAAAATCTTACATTAAAGTTTAAAGTTCCACATCATTGCGAACTGTCTTATCCGTGATCAATGGGACAGGTATTAATCTATGCTTGTATGTGGCACAGGACCACATAATTTCTCATACTTTGATAATTACAGCATCCCCCTCCTCAGATGAACCACGGACGTTGTGTTTCAGTGTTAGCGTTGTATGTGACTCCCATGCAAATCATAACATGGCAGGCAGTCTCATTCACAGACCTGTGCTCCAAGCGAGAGTTTCCTACTATCGGCAAAATTTGATGCGTTACCTCTCCATGTTGTGTTTTTCATAAGGACGAGGTCTGGCTATCACCGGACATCAGTCTCTGGATACATCTGCTAGTGACCTGCCATGTCGGGTGTATTACGCGCCGATCTACAGGGTCGCGCATGCTTCTTTTTTTAACAATTTGTTGTCCTAAATGGACACATCTCATGCTCTCCCACTGCTTCCAGAAAGACGACTCTAGATGTTGCAGTATGCCTGGCTGTAGTCTACGACTTATGATGCGACTGTATGGTCCAGACATCAGGATAATTTGGATGGAGGGCTACAGGGTCGCCCGCAGGACATCTCGCCTTACTAATCACCGGGACGTCCTACAAGGACAAGAAGCACGACTTTCCCGGAACTTTGGTGGCTTTCTCATCGAAAGCGGCAAGATTCTGCTTTCATTACAACGATAGTGCATCTTTCTTTTTTTTTCTCAGTACCGCACTAGACAATTAAATTCTGAGCCAGCCTAAGCTTTTGCAGGGTCACCTGAGGCTTACACACTGGAAGCTTTTGCAAAACCTCATGTTCAGAATTCCGAGGACATGGACATAGTGGCCAAGATCAACAATACCCTTCGATATAACCTACAGTGTCCCTGGAGCACCTTATCCATGTGGATAGGCATCGCGATGTACTACTTGCAGATGATGCTGCTATTGGAGGGGTGCTAGACCATCGTCCTACATCAAGGTGTCTCCACCATCTTTCCATCGTGTCTCATACGATAGTGCTGGTTTGGTTTTAAATTTTTCGCAGCTCGCTTTTCTGGAACACTCCAAATTGCAACGATCTGGCAGTTTGTATTTACCAGCTCCACAGATGATTTCACTCTTAAACGAGAACACAAAGCCATGTGTCCCTGATGTAAATACAATACATTTTCCAACATTTCGTTAGCTTAAGGCAATGCTACGTTATTTTACACAGAGAATGTTTCATTTAACGTAAGTAATGTGTCTAAAATATCGTGTGTCTAAACGAATGCATGAAGTGGCAGTTGTATTTTGAATATCACCGGCATGCTACAGACTTTCTGAGCAAAACATCACCATGATATATTCTTTACTTGAGTCTACAGGTCATAATGTATGGAAATTGGTACAGTTCAGATAATTCTTTCAAAAAATTTAATCTCAGGTTGGAAAGGAGTTAGGAAGAGCACGAAGGAATGCTGTATCTACAGGCTTCACCTGCAACTACAGCCACCTGAAAAAAAGACCCAAGATGGGCGAATACTGCGCTAAAGAACCACAGATATCTACTGCCAGACTCAGCGCGTGCGCCAGGCACCACATGAGTCATCAGGAACACCATTCGAAGCATTGGCTGGCTCCCTGGCCTGAAACTGGTTGCACCCGCTTCGCTATACGTCAACGTTTGTATCGCCGTTAGGATCCGCGACATTCGCGGGCACTACTCCGCATCTACTAATCACGTGTCCACCGAGCAGAGAACTGGTATCCATCTGTTGGATGTGTGTCTGAGACGGCACCGAGGCGCTAGCAGGGAGTTCTGTTCGCTGAACCAGGCTCTTTCCATCGCAAGTCCAAATACACATTGACACCTTGCAGGGACGCTTTTCCAGCCTCGATGGTATGCCACAGCAATCACAAGAAGCAGGCAGCCGTCGCCGCCAGAGCCTTTATCTCTTCCGAAAGTGATATTCCGTGCGTCCGTTCTTCCGTAATGGTATCCACTGTTTAACTTAACTATTACGATTCTGCTCAGGAACTATCATCAGTGATAGGCGTCCCACTGGACTTATAATTGTACTGAGGATTTCCAAGCATTGATTAAGGTCTGATCTGGACCTAATTACTTCACGTGTTGTCGTTTACCAGTCACGAACTAAAACGTACATTTATTGATTATTTATGCAAGATGAAGAAAATCGCTTATTTCTCTATTGGTTATATATATATATCTTGTGTCCCAGTGGGGATTGGCTGCGTGTCATGGGTTTCATGTGTGTTGTAATGAAGTGTCTTATTTTACGTTCCGTTAAACCCCTATTTTAAGACTTAATGAAAATGAAAGTTCCTAAACTAGCAGCAAGAAGATAATATATTTCTAATACTTTACACGACAGGTCTGTTTCAGCTTATTGCCATGATCAAGTGACCTGTGAAAATAACATTCGGAAGGTCACCTACATGTAAATCGTGTCCACTTTATGTTTACACATGCATTGGTAATAAGGTTTATTTGGTAGCGACGAACATACCGCATCTATAGTAAATTTTCTGTTAAATGTAGGTAAGTATAGTATTTTTTGTAATTCCGAAAGATGAAAAATGCGTTATGACAGTTTGCAGTTCAGTATTTTGACAATCACGTACATACAGCTTACCAGAGACCATGTTACATTTTGTTGTTGATATTTTCCTTTAAATTTTATCTATGGTCTGTGTGCTTCGTTTTCCTTATGACTATCTCTTTTTGTGTTCTACTCTGTCAATAAAGTTTTCGAGCTAGTATTTATGTTTAAAATCTGTGGGTTCGTTTAGAATTTCGTGTTGATATTATTTTGTACGAATATATATTTCTAGTTCTTCGACAATGTTCATAGTAAGTCCTTACAGTATTTTGTGTAATATTTCTAACGCAGCTTCAGTTTCCTCCGCTTTGTGATGTTGAGTTTTCAGATGAAAAATAGAAGCTTGACTTATCACTCTTACTAGTGTGTTCTTTAAATCTGGTGTAAAAGTCTTCCGGATTGGAAAATATATAAATTGTTGCAAAAGTCACAGATGCTTTTGTATATTCCAAAAGTCGTACAGTCCAAGGTTTTGATTGTACTCGAACGTAATTTCGTTATAAAGTTGTTATTTCTACGGAAAACTAGGGATGTGAATGTTGATATGAATAATGGATTTATCATAACCGATGTTTGTCCCAGAACGTCCTCAACTTTTACACGAAATTTACCCAAAGTAATGTAACTCTGCCAGACACATTTGCATAATATATCGATAATCATGCAAAGATCGTAATGTTTAATTAGTAAAAATAGTCATGAAACGAGGGCACCGCTCTCTTTCGTTTTTCGCTCTGTTCTTTTGCTCTTTTCTTTTTGCCTTTGTGCTTGTCTCTCTCGGTTAGTTTGATTCATGTTATGCAATTAATTCTGAGGATTCGATGTAACCGTCATTGGAGATCTTTCTTGGACTGTTACTTAATTATTTACAACTATAACTGATATTAGAAATCAGAATATCAAGTGTGTGCATTTGAATATCGCGAGTTTCATGTAGAGGATCTTTTGTTTCAAATACTGGACTGTGTGTAATAGTGTAAGTCGACTTTTATTACTTTGAAATGTAATGTTAAAATTTAATCATACCTCATTTATAAACCTGTCCTTCGTTTGTAGATTCATATTTTTGTGTGTTTTCGTAAATACGGAGGCATTTCTTTTGGTTAATATAGTTTGTGTGCGCCTTTTCATGCGCCGTAGTCGTTTGTTTGTGAAATATGATAGAATCTGCAATCATTTCAATATTGCGAAGCCCGATAATCCGTTTAATACTTATTTCCGAAAGGAAACATATTTAAATTCACGATCAGTAACAAACTTTACCAATAGGTTTGCTCTGCAAGCCAAAACTTTGGCCAGTTGTTACTTTCAGCATAAATTGCATTAACTTTCGTGAAATTTCTGAATTGAATCAGTCCTTTAACGAAAAGCGCCCAGTTTTCATTTGACGTTGCCGCCATTGCTATTCATTTTAATATAAAAATAGTTCGCAACCCGAAATTGTCGTTCATATTACATGCATGTAAAATAAAAACCTATCAATTAACGGGCGGTGTCTTTGTAGCCCTATGTAAATTTTATGTATGTAGGTTGTTCTAAGTTTTGTTAAGATTCCATTAGTAAGATGTATGTCATTATGTATTGTGATGACGTTCAGTTTTGTGTGTTTTTATTTTTATAATTTTCTTACTTTGTCTGAATGAAAATCATTCTGTAGGCTATGTAACAGTCTTTCCAGTTATTTTTGTATAGATGGTTGTTCTAGCGGTAATTTAATTTAATGTAATTATTCTATTGCTCACTGTGAGAAAGAAGGCATGGTTTTGTTTTTTATGATGGCAACATCGGACATTTATTTTTTTTAAATTAATACTGATATGTTTTCTGTATGTGTCGAATGTGTGACGGTTGCTGCCTTTGTAAATTTTCAGGTCAAGGTAGTTTACTAGATTATCAATTTCAGTGCGATACTACATTTGATATTGCGATGGAGGTTGTTAAGTTACTCATGGATACTTTTGATGTCTGTATTGTTTCCAAGAACCAGCATTAAAGTGTCATCTCTATATCTATAATAGTAGATAATCTCAATAAGTATTCCTCATCGCAAACTGAAAAAAAATTCATCTAATGTGTAGTGCAAAACATCAGTAATTGTGTCAACTACACAGGTTTCCGCGGCTGCTCCATTTGTTAGGCTGCAGATCTTTCTATTGAACTCAGAATAATTTTGGAGTAAAGTAGTTTAAAGGAGACCTATAATTTCGTATGTTCTCGCTATAGAGGGTTTCCTACACTGTAATAGACTCTGTTTCTATTGTTTCTTGCACTGGAATGTTGGTATGTAGGTTGCAATGTGAAAAGAGGCAAATTATCCATTAGAAGCAACTTGGATATTTTTATCGGTTTTGCTAAAAAGCGAATTCCACTTAATGGCAGCTCCGTCTTTTTTGACATTACGAGCCTACGTACCAACGTTCCAATACTGGAACTAATATAAATTAAGAAACAAAATCTATTACAGCATAAGAAAACATCTAGCGCAGGACCTTATGAAATCATAGATCGCCTTAAATCAACTTTATCCCACAATTATTCTGAATTCTATGGAAAAATCTACACCCAAGCAGGTGGAGTAGCTATGGGAAGCAGTGTAGCTGATACAACTGTAGATATATTTCTCAACACATTTGTAAATTTGTTTTCGTCTGTTCACAGTGGCCAATACGTAATAAAATCAATTACTGTTATATATACATAAATGGCACTTTAATGATGATTTATGGAAACGATACAGACATCAGTAATATTCAACAGGCACTGAACAACCTCCACGACAATATCAGATCTACTGTGGAATTGGAAATAGGTGATTCAGTGAACTACGCGGATCTGAAAATTACCAAAGACGACCGCCACACATTTTAAATATACAGAAAACCCACCACCACAGATAATATAATAAACGACAACAGTTGACATTCTAAAACAGAAAAGCATACCTTCTTGTTCTCAATGATTAACAGAATAATCAATTTGCCTCTAGAAGAATTAGCTATACAAAAAGAACGGGAACGACTGTTACACAGCATATACTAATGTTTTTCATACAGACAATGTAGCAATCTTATAAAAATAAAAACACACAAAACCGAAGCTCATCACTATACACAATGACATATATCTTACTAGAGAAACCGTAATTAAACGCAAACAACCTACATACTGACAATTTATCTAGGACGAATATCAGGTATGGTAAATGCACTTTTTAAATCCACAGACATTCTTCTGGCTTCCCGTAGAAATAAGAATTTTATAACGAAATTACGTTCAAGCACAGCCAAAATCTTAGAATATACCACTTCTAGAATACACAAAAGCACCTTGCAACAATTTCTATATTGGCCAAATCGGAAAACTGTTACACCAGATTTAAGAACGCACTAGAAATACTGACAGTAATCCATCAAACTTCTATTTCCACCAGAAAACTCAAAGCCACAAAACCGAGAAAATTGAACCTACTTCAGAAATATTACACAAAATACCGAAACGACTTACTAAGAACATTCTTTAAAAGCTAGAAATATATATTCATGAAAAGAAACACAAGAGATTCTAAATAAACACCCAGTTTTTAAACACAGACATAAACTTTATTGACATATTAGAATACGAAAAGGGTTACTCATACGGAAAACGAAGCGTACTCAGACTATAGATAAAATTTAAAGAAAAATAACAACAATGAAATTTGGTATCAACTCTGGTAAGCTGTATATATTTGATAAAAATGTAGCGTCGTAGTAAAGAACTGTCAAAATAGTGAACTGCAAACTGTCTGTCGTTAACGTACATTTTGCTTTTCGTAATTACAAAAAGTATTAAACTGAAATGCCGTGTTATGTGTCACGTAAAGATACGCGGAAGTGATAAATATTTTAATGATTACCTCTGACGCAGTCACTAGATTATGTTTTCTCTTTGTTTATGTACATGTTTTATTCTGTTATTGAATGTGCTTCTTAACTGAATCGTATGATTTGCGGGTTAGGTTTCATGTTGCAGTAAAGCTGGTTATCTACGTACGCAACAACTGGTGACACAGACGTGATCTCTGACGGTCAATGATGTGAAATCCAACGGACTGTAAATCTTCGTATCGTCCCACGTCGAGCTAAGTGCGAACATTCGCGTCAACCGCCTCACTCATCTTCCGCGTCCTAGTTTAACGTAATTCCACGATGTAAGATCCGCCACCAGCTGTTGACTTGCCTACTGGTGTAGAAACTAATCGAATGACAGTAAAGGCACCATCATTTTGGCAACAGAATACCGTGCTGTAGTTTACGCAGCTAGACAATCAGTTTGTGCTAGCGCATGTAACTGCGCAGGACACGGAGTACAGTTATGTAGTTGCTGCACTCCATGAATATCCGGCCGCTAAAGTAGAGAACATTCTGGCGTCACCGTCGAGTACTGATCGTTACTTAACCATCAAGAACGTCCTGATGATCCTCTAGAAGTCTGAGGTGAAGAGATAAGTTGAACTACTCTGCACTGACAAGCCGGGCGATCGCACTCCACCGCAGGTACCACGCCAGCTGCGTACATTGGAGAGCAATACGGTCAGTGACGTCATTCTGTGGAACATTTGTTTATCGCGCCTGCCTCCCGACGCATAGAAAATATTGACAGCGTGCGCCGGCGATCTAGATGCACTAGCGCAAACCGTCTCCGTGTGGGACCGATGACCGTAGCAGTCTGGTCCCTTTAATCCCACAAACCAACCAACCGTCTCCGTGTGTAGCAACTGTTTTCACCCAACCTAAGGCAGATAACACGCTGCCGCGCTACAGGCGTGATTTGTCGAGCTCACTGCGCAAGCTCCTGCGTTACGGACCCAGACTACCAGTCGTCAGCAACAGTTTGTTGGTACCACCGACGGTATGGTTCCGAGGTGCGGAAGTGTAGCCCGCCGTGCGAACAGGGAAACTCGGCAGGAAGTCAGCGATTACAGCAGCCGTCTACTGTTTGTAACGACACATGGCACAAAGTTACAGTTTTTGGTAGGCACGGGTACTGACGTGTCAATCTGTCCATTTGCCGGCTGCCGCGTCGCCGCTGTGATGACTGCCACCTTTGGTCGCCAATGGTTCTACAATCGCAACGTACGGTCGTGTCACATTACTCTTGAACTTAGGTCCACAGTGCAAATTTGAATGGCAGTTCGACGTAGTGGCCATGACGCACCCATACTCGGAGCGGACTTTTTATCGTTTTATGGACTTCGGCCTCACCTTGGTCACCGAAGTCTTCTTAACACTACTACTAACATAGCAACCCAAGGTAGAGTGCGTCGTGGGGAGGACACAGCAGTACGGGTGATAATCAGTGGTTCTCCTTTCATAGAGCTCATCAGGCAGTTCGTGGAGATCACCTTCCAGACTCCCCCTTCCGGCACCTGTGGAGCAATCGACGGTGCACTGTATTTTGACTACTACTTAACCACCACTTCATACTCGACCGCTCTGCTTGACACTCCATAAACTGAAGATAATGAAGCAAAATTATCGTCAGTGCCACAAGGAATCTGCCACCCATCGAGCAGTAACGTCATCTCCACTACACGTTGTCGCAAGAAAGAGTAATTGATTGCGTCCATGTGGTGATTGTAAACAGATAAATACCAGAATCACTCCAGGTCGATCTCCAGTAACGCATACCTAAGATTTTACGGTAAGCACATCTATTCTGAGTGAGCCGGATTCCTTTTGGTCTTTGTAATACTGCTCAGACATTTCAGTGGTTCATGTTTGAAGTAAAAGGTGACTTTGACTTCTGTTACGTTTATATCGACGACGTCTTGGCCATGTCAGTCTCAGAGGCAGATCACCTGTCACGCTTCCGACTAAGAAGCCTACTCATCAGCCCGTCGACGTGCGCCTTCGGGGCAGCTGACGTGCAGTTCCTAGGTTACACGATCAACGTGCAAGGCATAGACCCACCGCAAGAGAAAGCAGAAGCTATACTTAATTTTCCACAGCCTACAACAGATCAAGAATTAAGACTATTTCTTGACGTAACCAGTTTTTACCGTCGGTTTGTTAGCGATCATGCACTCCTAACCTAACCGCTGAATAAATTATAGCATGGTTCATCGAAGCTAAACCACAAACCATAGTGGAATAGTGAGGCCGAGTTGGCACTTACCAAGCTGAAGACTGCAATCTCAGAAGCTACACTGTTAGCGTACACAATTCCGCAGGTGCCACTCGTTTTGATAGTCGACGCGTCTGTCATTGCAATCGGCGCTGCACTGCACCGGCAAATAGACGAGCACTGGCAGCCCTTAGTCTTTTTCAGCAAAAAGTTATCGCCATCTAAACAGAATTGGTTCACCTATGATAGTGCAATATGCTGCCTATGCTGCTATCGAGAAATTTCGTCATGTGTTCGTGGGACAGCAGTTCACTCTCATCGTAGATCACAGGCCACTAACATACGCCAGCGCCCTGAGTAGCGTCAAATCGTCAGCTGCGACATCTAGACTGTGTCGAACAGTTCACTACCAGTATAGTTCCCTCTGGTGGAGAACTGAACTTGCCAGCTGATACACTTGTCGGATCGGAGCAATCTCTGATGCTGTTGAATTTGATGCTGTCGCCGCAGCGTAAAAATCAAATATCGAGCTCCGAGATTTGTTTGTGCAACCAACAGGCCTATAACTCTACGAAATTATGCTGCTACGGTCCATTAAGCTGCAGTATTGTGACATCGCCACTAACAAACCGCGGCCATTTCTGACTACTGAATTTCACCAATAGGCAATCGCCTCTTTACATGACATGTTGCACCCTGCAGTAGGAGCAGTACCAACATAGTGAAGCTAGGTATGGTAAGGCCACACATGGGAAAAGTTTGCAAGAAATATGTGCGACAATGTGTGGCTTGCAACAAAATTAAGTGAGTCGCCACATTAATTCATCCTTTGGCGCGTTTCTTCCTCCATATCGTAGGATCTCTCCCACTATCCGAAAGATAGTCCTACTGCCTTACACCCGTCGATCGTTTAACATGCGACCCGAGATGTTCCCGATCGCTGACATTACCGCCGACGCTGTCACGACTGAGTTCTTCCGAGGATGAATCGCCCGTTTAGGCGGGCCACTGTGAATTACAACAGACCAGAGAAGACAATTTAAGTCGAATCTGTTCTAAGTAATACCAATCCTACTAGGTACGAAGCGGATTAGAACTACAGCTTACCACCCGGCATTGAATGGTTTAGTTGGAAGCATACACTTTCAGCTAAAAACGTCGCTTCGATGTCACAACTCGCAGCGGTGCACAGAGACGTTGCCCATCGTCTCTCTGGGTTTCCGTGCAACGCTGAAAGATAATCTGAAAGCCACGACTACAGAATATTTTACGACCAGCCGATGCGACTGCCTGGCGAGATTTTTGCCAACGTGCGAGACGACTGCTCTGACCTGTCAGATTTCATACAAAAGGTGCGTACACAATTCCGGCAACTACGTTGCGTTTCTCCAAGGGATCAACATGCCCGTCGCCCGTTTGTTTTTGATGAGCCACGGGAGTGCCATCATGTCCTCGTACGGCATGCTGCAGTACGCAAGCCACTGCAGCCACCCTGCGATGGACCTTACTGTGTCATCAGTAGGACAGACAAGACATTCAAAGATGATGTGATGGGTACGCCAACCACCATCACTGTCGAAAGGCTTTAACCTGCTCTCCGCACACTCTACAGTGCTACGGATTCATCCACACACACCAAGGACTCGACAAATGCTCCAATAGCTCCACCGCTATCGGAGGCAATCTCTAACGTGCCATGAGCAGCCTGTGCATGACCCTTTGTCACCCAGTCCGACGACACGTCCGATTCAACGCAAAATATCGTTGACACTATAGAAGGAATTGTGAAGTGCAGTGTTATGTCCTCTGTAATGCTTCACACAAGAAACAGCTATTTTTAATTTTTTTTCTGTTGTTAATTTACTTTTTAATGGAGTCATACGAGCTATGGTTTAGTTTTTACGTCGCTATAAAGGTAATTATCGAGCCCCACAACAGTAAGTACCTAGATTTGACAGAAAAGAATTACTATAGGTGCAATATGGCCCTCACCTACAACTAGACCTAAGTACCAATGCAAATGCAAACATTAAACAGGTACGATTTACCTATTGATAGTCGTGCCAGCGACAATTTCGCAGTTCACTTGACAACGGCAATAAGCCGAGACAGGCGTGTCGAGTAAAATATTAAAAAAATATAGTACCTAATTTCCTCTAGTTTAGTAGCTTCCATTTTCATTATGTCTTATACTGACATGTACTACGCTGGGGGCCCAACTGAACGTAAAATATTGACAACAGTGTCATACGGAATACTGGTGTATATTCTGCGATTCCTACGCTTAAAGGTTAAATTACTGAAGTTGATTGAAGTAATTCGATATAATAAGATGCCTATGATGTAAAGCTATTGCAGCATAATTATGATCATATTAAAATAACTGTAAAATACTATTAGTGCCACAAATAAATAGCTATCGATGAAGGTAGAATAAATGGATAAATCACTCAATAAAGAAGTTTCTAATTAAGAACTGTGCGTAGCACACTTAAATAAAAGCGCAACTTACTCTGATGTCTGACTACGTTTCTAAATTTATAGATAGATACATGTGGCATCCTAGTAAACAAATAAGAGACATGCAGAATACTGAGATCAACAAGGTAATGCAAATCCAACACTACAAAAGAAACCGATGGTGTTTGATCAGTCTCCAATCCAATTTCATACAAAGATAAAAAATCTCACAAACATTAACTTCACGGGTGATGAATCTAATATACTTACAAATGGCTTGAAATGTAAATTAGAACCTAAATTACACACAAAACAAGCAATACCCGCTACAAATGGAGCAACTGACACTGCAAGTCTGTCAATCAGAAAGCAAATTGAATTTGCAAGAGCGAACACATTGCACTCAAATTCTTACCTACAGTTCACCTAGGAGGAATATCAGGTTAGACAAATCTGCTAGTGAAATCCATACACGTAATCTGGCATTCCTTAGAAATAACGATCTTGTAACGAAATTACGTTAACCACCACCAAAATCTCGGAATATACCGCTTCTGGAACGTATGAAATAACCTGTAACGATTGAAATAATTTCTACATTGGAAAAACTGGACAAATTTTAGTACCAAATTTAAAGAACGCAATAGTAAAAGTGAAAGTAATCCGTCAAACCTCTATTTGCATCTAAAGCCTCAACACTACAAAGCCGAAAAAAACTGGAACTGCATTAGAAGTATTACGAAAAATACTGAAAGGCCTTGCTATGAACATTTTCCAAGAGCTAGAGATATAGGTTCAAACAGGAAAATACCCACTCGAAGTTCTAAATGAACGCACGGATTTTAAACACAAATACTGTCTTGACATAATAAAAAACGTCATACTGAAAACAATGTTATTTCCGCAGGTCAGTTGATAATGGCAACAGACCGAAACAGGCCTGTCGTTGGGACGTATTAAAACCATATTACCTTACCGCATATAATTTTGGAGCTTTCATTTTCATTAAACTGTCTGATGTTCTGTAACGTCAAAACAGTTTTAAGATTAACGACTGCGATTAATATGTCCCTACATCCTGTCAGAGCGTCCTCAAATCATTTGTTTCTTAATTACGTTATATGTCTATCCACATTTGTTATCTAGCCTGTGTTCACTTTCAGTTTGCCTCTTTTCTGACATGCTAATGTACCTCCCATCTCACCATCTGCAATCATACATTTTCTACATTCGTATGGACGTATTCGTCTTGATGTAGATACCGCGAAAGTCACTGGTAAGAAAGTGTCCAAATTCTCCAGATCGCTTTCCTTCATTCCCATATTACCGGTTTCAGACCAGTTTCCCATCTTGAGATCATGTGTTACACTTACAGAGTAAACCGTCGAATGTGGAACTGTCAGTTCCACATTCGACAAGTCCCGCTGTAATTTTAACAAATGGTCTGAAGATGGGCAGCTGGGCCGAACCGGGCATATGAAAAGAAAGGAAAATAATCTGAAGATTGAGTCTGGACTATTTTTACATTTTTTGTTCTGTTTCGTCGGTTATCTTCGACTTTCTTGAGTCTCCTCTGTCTGTACCCGTGATACCACCAAGTTTTTATGTTCAGCTGTAGTAACCTAAAATTACTTCGTAAAATATTTTAGTCAGGATATACATCAATTACGTTTCACATAGTTCAGGAATTGCGTGAAATGAAATTGATTTCCTTTGGTAAAGAAATTTTCTGTACCTTAATAACTATAGTTTTCGTAAAGAAATTAAAACCTTGAAAAATTAACCAACGATTGGCTATTAAGTGTAATGATGTTTCCCTTTCTTCGGTAGAAAACGTTCTTGTTTTGGATAATACGGAACCGAACTTAATCAACAATTTTACAGTTTTCTGAGCACCGGCGAAAGGTATTTTGCTTTTCCGAGTCACCTTGGAGAGAAATGTACTGCAACACCGGAGGTGTGAAAGCTGGCGTAACATTGCACATTAACAGCGCTACGCCTAACATCTATGGGCGCGCGTGAGCAGGGTGGCCGAGAGGGTAGTTCCCTTTAAAGCGCCAATAGCGGCGCCGGACACGTACTCCGCAGACGATTCTCGGTCGAGTACCGCCAGCAGTGGATATTGGCGAAGGGGGCAGAAACTGAACGTAAAGGCGAGCCGGGGGGCGGCGACGCAATACTGCGACTCACACTCGCTCCTTACTGCTCCAGGTCAATCAATTAACAGTCAGAAATATTTGCTGACCGTATGGGATTTTGGGACTATTTATTGCCTATCAGCTGACATATTGCTTGAGTTCTGAAAATCGGAAACATCTCATGAACAATAATAACTTCTTCCTTTTACTAATAATGCTGCCGTCATTTGACTGTAACAATTTTTATTTTATTGTTATGCGATCAAGATTTCGGCATTAGGCAGTTCTCAAGTACGAAGACTTACTTATGTGTCAAAAGATACATCTCGTTATAAAGGCCAGATATGTCATTCGGAAAAGTTTCACAGCAGTGTTTACTGCGGTCTGCTTACTCGTTAGCAGTTTCTTGTAACAACTGTGCTATACTGTGCAGAAATGAAAGTCTGCAATATATTAAGGTATTTTGGAGATGTTCTCACTTTTACTAATGACACATATGGGTAACATAACCAGATATGCTTTTTCTACAAGCACTAGTATTTCATACCAGACTGATGTCTTTTGACGTATAAATAGGTTTTTGTACTTGAGAATGGCCTAAGGTCGGAATCTGGATTGTATAACAATAAAATAAAAATTATTACTGTCAAAAGGCAGCAGCATCATTCAAAAAATTTTCAGCCACTGCGGGTTCAGAGAAAACAAAAATTATCAGTAATAACTTCGACGTATCGACTGTGTAGATACCTACCACGAAAGCGTAAATAAGATTAGAATACTCTCTGGTAAATGATTTATGATAGAACTTTCAAGGGTTCAGAATGATATCCTTCGTTTAACATATCAGTAAAACGGAATAGGATTAACCACTTCTCACCTCCCTCCACTCCTGGGACAGCATGTAATGCGGTTAGTGGCTATGTGCACTAAGAGTAACTTCCTATCACGCTACACTCTATGTGGCGAGAATTTTGCTACTTTCATTACATTTAGATTGGGATTTAGATTTGGTTATGAAAGTGCTGACTGATCCAACGTTGTCACCTTGTAGGATGAAACCATCTCCTAATGCACCGAGCAACTAAACATTATCAGCTCGATCTGGTAGGACAGATATATAATGTCTTATACAACGTTCTAACATTGTTTACAGTGATGGTGATATTTTCAGTGGTGTTCAAAGGCTGAGGCTTGGTTTTACTGTAGCAACAAATCAAGTGTTTTGTTTCGTATAGAGGGAACCGGAAATCATCCGTGAAGAGGACTCCCCGGAGAGCAACAGCTCGTGTCCAATGAAAACACATCTTCTCTAGACAAGAATTTTACAGCATTCATATGGTTCCCGCCGATCTTACAATTTTTCTGGAGTCTTCTGGAAGCTGTGCCAGCTTACACCAGCTGTTCTGCGGTCGCAGCAAGGGGACACCTTATTTGGTTTGGGTTTTCGTTACAACTGTGCGGCAGCATAACCAGAAATATCAAATGATGACTAGTGTCACAGCATCCGAAATTCTCTATCACGACCTCTTCAATGCGAAACCTGTGATGAAAAATAGTTCTATGAGCCTGGAGCAAGAGAAAAATTAAAACTGTTTCTGACTTTGGCCTGCCTCTAGTCTCGCGCCATCCATTTCCCACTATGTTGCAAAATACGCCATTCGACAAAGCTGTTTTCCTCCGTTTTTCTCTCAATCTTCGAAATATGATAGCTGACCCACTCTCAGATATATACTACCCCTCTCTGTACAGATATCACAAGTGAACTGCCGCTCCACTAGTTTACATGTGTTAGTTACATATAGGACTACCTCGCTGAAAACATAATTGATTATCATATCAGTTGCTTTAAATCATGTCACGTAGTAAAAAGGTTTCTAGTTGCTCCAGATTGATAAAAAATAGCATAAAATATTATCAGAACTTACGTCATACATCTAGTACGCAGAAGTTAAATTGTTATATTCGCTGAAGTTGAAAAAAATGTTAAAATGTGTGTGAAATCTTATGGGACTTAACTGCTAAGGTCATCGGTCCCTAAGCTTACACACTACTTAACCTAAATTATCCTAAGGACAAACATACGCACCCACCCATGCCCGAGGGAGGACTCGAACCTCCACAGGGACCAGCCGCACAGTCCATGACTGCAGCGCCTTAGACCGCGCGGCTAATCCCGCGCGGCTCGCTCAAGTTGAAGATGTTGTTCATTAGATAGTGACGGACAATGAAAGTTGATTTCTATTTAATTGAAGCGTCAGAAAACACCAGAAGAAGGTAAACAGCAGAAAAAGGTGGTTATTATTTATTCCGTGGTGTATGTGAGCTCGAAGATTTCGTGAATGTTATATTTAGCGCGGCAAGTGATGCCACTTTGCTCTGTTCTCTAAATACTGTCTATTTATGGTACAACTATACAGCCACTCACCTGGAAAGTTTTCATTCAAGAAGAAAGGAAATAGTTATTTTTAACTCGCCCTCATTTCATTGAGCCCACAATAGACTGTTGACAAATTTGAAGTGACCTAAGATGGGACTGGAAATCAGACTCGCTTCTTAAGGAACAATCTCGGATTCACTTCAGTTGTTTTAAGACTCCAGTTAAAGATTACTCAGCCGAAATAATAACTTAAGGTCATAGCTTGTGAGGTATCTGGCTTGGTGGATTTGCTATTTGCTCGCTTCTTCAGACTGCAGGATTAATTACTGGAAAGGCTCTTGGAGTCTCACATATTCAATGGAGTGTCCTTTGAAAGGGGGCCTCGGTATGACCAAAGCCTTTCAAAAATCTCGCCACCACACAGCACGAGTAAGACACTTCTCAACTCACGGACGAACAGTCACTTGCGTTCTCGGGGCGCGAGAGTGGCACAGTTTTGTAAACAGCAAAGACAAGGTGTTTCTAGTGGAAACGCCAAAATTTTGAAAGATTACAGCTAATGAGAGCACTTTTCAAGGGCTTTTGCTTTGTACGCCGTTCTAGTTTTAAGCTCTCTTCCTAGGCGGCACATTAGGCACATGCGATTTAGACTCTTGTCCTGCGTATGTGAGAGGGGCGCATTCGGCTAACAACGCGCGGCACAGGAGTCAGATTCCAACAACCCATGAGCGTACGGATTTTATTCAAGTAACTGAAAATCTCGAGACTGTTGAAGTTATGTAAAATGATGTACTTTTCGCGTTGTGAATTCAAATAGCTTACAAACAGATTTTATCACTCTAAAGGTTATTTATCAGAAATGTGTAAATTTAATTTTATGGTTTCTTGGGCTACGATGTTCGGAGGGGACCTTAAATGTTCTAATCCGATGCTTATGTTTATGCATGACTGTTAATTTTGTGTATCTTGATTATCCACATACTACTCTCGATTTATCATATGTTTTGCTCTTGACGAATTCTTTATTTTACACATTTTCTTTGTTAAAAAATTCATCCCATGTTGCTTACCTTCATGTGCGAATATTTTAAGATTTTCTTGAGACAGTGTGTGCTGTATTCACTTTTCTCCATTCAAAATGGTTCAAATGGCTCTGAGCACTGTGGGACTTAACATCTGAGGTCATCAGTCCCCTCGAACAGAACAACTTAAACCTAACTAACCTAAGGACATCACACACATCCATGCCCCAGGCAGGATTCGACCCTGCGACCGTAGCGGCTGCGCTGTTCCAAACTGAAGCGCCTAGAACCACTCGCTCACACCGGTCGGCTTTCTCTATTCAGTTTGCGCTGGTTCTACCACACATACGTTAACAGCGCTTTTACTAACCTTCCGTAAGAACCTCTCAGCAATTCATGAAAGTTGTGAATACATTACTTCGAGGTGTGCGGCAGCAGGAACAGCTTCACCATAAATTATTGGATTCGTTGCACAAGCTCTCCGTTATCAGGTTCTTAGGCAGTGTAACGCACATATGGCACACCAATATATTTAAACTGTTGGCAAATTGAAATTAACACATCTATAAAATTACTTCTCTGCTATTAAAGGCCCTTTCAGGCAGTGCAACATCGTGTCCACATCCAGGATGGCTTTAGTGAGAAGACTAGGAATCATTTTATAACGTGCAACACGCCAGTAATTCTGAAACTATCCAGACAAAGTTTGATTTAAAGGAGTCTTATAATGGTCCACCTTAAATTTCTTGGTGATCTAATCGGGATGACGAGCTGAGACATCAAGAACCATAAGGTGTTGCTCCACTAAGGCGAAGATGAAAATGTGGAAGCCTGTGCCTGGACCAGTGTCCATTCTCTCGGAGCTCCAGTACAAGATAGGGCTTAAATTCACGAAGCTAAGTTTCTGGAAGCCTATAAGTGTTTTCACGTGACCAGCAATATGTCATGTTGAACTGCTGCTCTTAACGAGACCTTGTATTGTCCAGTTGCACAGATGAAGCTGGTCAACAGCAAGGGCTTTCCAACAGTCCTGAAACAGTCACGTATACCTCCCTGACAAGAGGATTACATAGGTATAGAATTTTTATATATTTTTTATATTTGTGGTACTTGAAGTTCAAAATTCAACTATCAGTCATCAGACGCACCTCGATACAACTCTCAAAATTTCTCGAGAAAACCGACTTTGAAGTTTCCCGACCATCACGAGTAAACCAAAGAAAGGTTCGTTTCTTCGACAGGTCATGTGGCTGTATGGCGTGTAACTAGGCTGTCTAGGTTTTTATATTGGTAACGCCACGTAGCGCTCTGTATGAAAATCACTGGCTGTGCTGTGTGCAGTCTGTGGCTGGGTGGCATTGTTGTAATATTCGCTGTTGGCTGTTAACAGCGCGTATCGTTGCGCAGTTGGAGGTGAGCCGCCAGCAGTGGTGGATGTGGGGAGTGAGATGACGGAGTTTTGGACTGAGACAGTAAATTTGTAAGACTGGATGCCGTGAACTGATATATATATATATATATATATTACAACTTATGAACACTATTGAGGTAAATACATTGTTTGTTCTCTATTAAAATCTTTCATTTGCTAACTATGGCTATCAGTAGTTAGTGCCTTCAGTAGTTTGAATCTTTTATTTAGCTAGCAGTAGTGCCGCTAGCTGTATTGCAGTAGTTCGAGTAACGAAAATTTTTGTGAGGTAAGTGATTTGTGAAACGTATAGGTTAATTTAGTCAGGGCCATTCTTTGGTAGGGATTACTGAAAGTCAGATTGCGTTGCGCCGTATTGCAGTAGTTCGAGTAACGAAGATTTTTGTGAGGTAAGTGATTTGTGAAACGTATAGGTTAATTTAGTCAGGGCCATTCTTTGGTAGGGATTACTGAAAGTCAGATTGCGTTGCGCCAAAAATATTGTGTGTCAGTTTAAGCACAGTCATGTATAATTGTTCTAAGGGGACGTTTTATATGTCGACACTTAGCCGAGGATACCTCACTGGAATCTTCTGATTTTTTCTTGTAGTTTGTGTAATTAGTGTAGCTTTTGTTTATTGCTAGCGCGTTATTGTAGAGAGAATCTACTTTGTAGTTGCAGTCTTTCATTGTTGTACAGTAAAACAGTTGTGGCACGCATGTAGATTTGCACCAAGTATTTCGCAGCTGCGCTTGCAATTAACTAGATATTATTTTCAGTGCTATGTTAATGTGTTTTCTTATTTTTGCTCTTCAAATTGTGCTTTTCTGTGTTATCGTGCGAAATATAGTGACAATTATGGCGTGTGAAAAACGTAACACTAGGTTCCAAAGTAAACTGAGAAATGGCAGTGAAGACGAAAGCAGTGTGTTAGCGCCACCGTGTAATGAATTAACTAATGTTCAACATAGTAATTTGGTAATTGTGCATAGGGAAATGGAGCGGGCGGCAAATAATGGTGTAGACAGTGAAACAAGTAGTGAACAGGGAAGCATTATCGATCGATCGGTCGGCAACAGCTCGCCTCAGGAATCGGGAATGACAGAACACAATATTGCAAATACTGTAGACTCAGGTATTGGGTCCTCACCGTTTTCTCAAATGAGTCAAGCCACATTTTCTGCTTGTCAAAATGTGAATGTTGCCGGTGAAAATGCACTGCCAAAAAGCATAGAGAAACAGATTCCAGACACTAATACATTATTATTGCAATTAATGCAACAAATGGAACAAAATCAGAGACAAACACAGCAAAAGCTTCAAAAGTTAGACACAATGGAACAAAATCTTCGGAAGTTACACACCACACTAGAACAAACACATGATTTAACTACTGAGTTACACAACATTGAATCGAAATGTCAAAAAGTCTGTAATGACGTAAAAACACAAATTTGTGAGCATTTCCCACCTATTTTTTCGCGTCATGAAAATACATTACAGAATCACGAAGCAGCCATAAAAGAACTGCAAACTATTGTTCATGAAAATCATGAGACCTTGCAAGCTAAAATTGACTCACTTGCATCTACCGATTCGGTTACGCAACTTACAAAAACTCAGGAAAACTTAAAGGACGCAGTAGATACTCTGAAAATTGGTTCAGAAAGACACATGGAGGAAATTAGTTCATTATCAGAGAAAGTAGTTGAACTTTAGGATCAGCTAAATAATTTATCTACGAAGGTAGATGATAATCTGAATGACATAAAACCGGTAGTCTTTAATGACACAGAAGAGTGCGAACAAATTAGGAAATTCAAACAAAATCAGAATCAAATAAATACGCAACACAAAAGAGAAATCCGGGAAGTACAAGATCAGTTGGCACAAGTAATACAAAAATTACATATTTCAGAGGACACTCGCGCTCCAACACGGGAAGAGGGATTTAGAAATACGGAAAAGCCACAAAATAATAACACAGGGCATTTCAGAAATTATGAAAGAAATTGGCAAGGTGCACCGAATTTTGAGAGGGAACCGCCGAAACGACGTAACAATGACCGATATGCGACTTGCCGACATGATGATTTTGACTATAAGCTGTTTATTACTACACGTAAATTCAAAACATTTAAGAATTCCGGCAACGACATTCATCCACAAGCGTGGCTTCATCAATTCTCTCATTGTTTTCCTCCCAACTGGTCATTAGAGCACAGATTAGAGTTTATGTGTGGCTATTTAGAGAATGAACCAGCTGTAAGAATGCGATCGGTCATTCACGATTGCCACAGTGAAGGAGAATTTTATCATGCCTTCCTCTCAGCATATTGGTCTCAAACTACACAAGACCAAGTAAAACATAACATCATAATGATGAAACATTTCGAACAATCTGAATTTTCCAGTCTTGTGAAATATTTTGAAGACATGTTGCACAAGAATCAGTACCTGTCAAACCCATACAGCCCCTCAGAACTCATCCGCATTTGCTTAATCAATTTGCCAGAACATTTGCGACATATTATTTTGGCAGGACGTTGCAAAGACGACATTGAATCTTTTCAGGGACTCTTACAAGAATTAGAAATTGACACTGACAATCGCGTAACGCGAAAACAGGAACACAACAATTACAGGTCACATCCGTCGCAATTCCGCGATGAAAGAAATAAAAACTGGACACGACGAGGCTATTATCACAGCACAAATCGCGACCAAAACAGACACCACCCGTATGACAACCGTTGGCAGAGTGGTAATAATTACAGGGAAAGATCACCTCTCCATGGTAGTGACTATCACAGAGACAATCAGAGAAACAGACAATATGGGAACCAAAATAATTATTATCAAGGGAGACAGAATAACGTTAGACGCAACGGTGCAGCGCGTAGTTACGATTCTGGGAGAAATTCCCCACCATGTCACCGACAAGAAAGAAACTATGGAATCTACCGACATGGCGACAGACGATATGATCGTAACGACAGACCTGAATTGCATTAGAACTGGCGGGATTCCAACAGGGCAGGGCCCTCTCGACAAGGTGAATTTATAGAAGTTAGGTCTCCAAATCCCAATAACGACGCGCGCCAACAAAGAGACAGACAATGACTGGCACCGCAGGCAGGTACGTGCGCTGACTGGCTCAGCGAAAAATAACGTAGACGCTAACCTTGAGAAAAATTTGAGCATTCTTTACCGATGTACCATATACCACATGATAATTCCGTTGAAGCTGGAGCTCTGCATAGTAGGAAGAGTAAACGCTTGCACCACATTTCACATTTAAAAATGTTTATTGAAAGATAATCTGTTTTTTAAATTAATCTTTGCCATAAAACTTTTCACATCACGCTACTAGTACAATTTGTCACACTGAGAAACTGTTAACATGCAACAATGTTTTGAAGTTAAATATCCAGTCAAGAACCTGGGCAACTTATTTAGACAGTAATTATGAATGCATTGTTATAGTGAACAGACGACACAGTGTTGTACATTCTTGCAACAAGTTGCACGATTATGTAACGACTATCAGGCTTACATACTTAGAACATATACTGCTAATGAGAGTTTAATGCAACATTTTGGTTTACTTGAAAAGATACTCTTTATTTGAAGTACATTCGGTGAGATTAAAGATGACTTAGCATTTGGTTTATTTGATAGCTACACGATTATATCACGACGCTACTAATGAGTGACAATTTACAATGTTGCTTTTGCGGTGTTTCTGTTTTATATCTGCACAGTTTTTCTGAATTCTTCTGGAAAGTAAAACATGTGTTAGTAGTAACTTTGTGGTATAGCGACAATAAGACAGCCTTTTTTTTGTAGCACAACAATACGTTACAGTGTAGTACCTTCTTGATCACGGTACTGTACGTAATAACTACGATATCTATGCACATAGCATTTCGCTTTTGTTTATTACAAGGTAAGTACATTGACTTCAGCAGAACTTTGCTTACAGAGGATGATAACTACGACACTTCCACAGAATTATCTTACAGCAAGACGCACATTTAGGGCTACAGGACACGCAATTGAGTGATTAATTTTGTACTTAAACCATTTATTTTCCAAGATTTTTGAATTACAAAGAAAGTTTTCCGTGATACATTTCATTCCATTGCTGTAATCTGTAACAGCTGAGAGTATAATTACATTAATCCTCAGGGGGGTACACGCTTACTTTGTGTACCATGTGTTTGGCAAGCACAAGGAGCCCTAGCTAATATGGTATTTGCTTATACAACTTTACACACCGGTACCATATTTCTCTAACACATAAATTACACAGCTATCTGATCATTTAACTGAGAGAGACAAACATTTATTTTACTACATCAGTGACAGATATTTACATAACTACACAGTTGGATAACTTCACACTTATGAAACTGTATTTTGTCTGTACTTTGTGGACTGTTCATATTTTTTCGGAAACATTGTGATACTATGAGAGCTTTGAATGATGTATTTCGTGTGGGATAATGATTTTTAAAGTACGTTTGAGGTAGATGACACTATTTAAATGAGCAGAGAATGTTTTTTAGGTTTTGAAATTATTGCAGAAATCTACGACGTTTTTGAGATTTGACTGAGGTGCTATGATGTTATTATTATGATGACAATGTGTATTATGCTGTTGAGGTATGTTTATGATCAATAAGCTGATGCTATATGAGGAATTTGATTATGCTATGTATTTATTATGATGAAATATTGAAGTGTCGTCGCAAGATTGACGTGTCGACGAATATGTATATGTGTAATAAGGTAAGGAGTAATGAATAGTGGTTAGGGACTCTGACTTGTGATAAAGGATGTTGGAAACCGAGAATGGTACTTTAAGAGTTATGAAATATGTGTATATGCATGAATGTATCACTATGCCGGTGAAAATTTTTTGGACACTGTTATATTTATAGTATTTTGTTTCTACAGATTTGCAACGCAAATTCTCGAACCGTGAAATTTTTATATGAGACTGTCACTGTAGTGCAAACTGGTGTCGTAAGTATTTCGGTAAGAAAGTTAAGTGACCACCTTCACGTAATGCGTCATGGACACCCAGCTGCACGACAGTCGCCTGGAAAAAAGCGTTAGTGTGTGCCTTTCAGAGGCACAGGTGAAAAAAAAAGAGGCCATTATCCTCGCTATTGACATTCCTTTGTAGAAACCATCGCAAATACGACACGCTCAAACTTGAAAACATATGATTATACTTTGGAGCTCTTAATTTATGATATTTACTAAAATGCCTAATGAAATGATGAGAAATATTTGAGATCTATTGCCTTTCTAGTTGAGAAATTACTCATTTTGTTTAATATCTAGTTTCTATCTGCACTGCAGCATGGGTAAAATAAAATTTAATAGATGTACTAATATAAATATTTTCTGTCTACAGATCCAGTAAATAATAATTTTGTGATATACTTCCAAAAAAATGAGGGAGCACAAAAAGACACTTCCCTTCACAGGAACTGCATACATTATTTTCGTTTCAAGTACTTGGTAATTTATTTCATAGAATAAGTTTTGTGGTTCACCACTTTAATGACATAGATATTAAGATGTGAATAGGCATTTTCCTCATCTGCATTGTTGTCTTTAGTGTACTACTTTTTCTGCTTGTGGGTTTGTCATGTTTAGATGTAAGTTATCACATTTGCTGCTGCTGTTTGCCAGGCATAGTGTTACTGAATTTCACTTTGTATTGCTCTGTTAAGCCAGTTTCACTACTGATCTATTTTTCTTTTTGCTGCACATTGGCTCATATTAGTGATAATGTTGCATTTTCTTTGCTAATTTATATTTATTGCTGTTTGCTTTGCCAATTTGCATTTTTTGTCATTGCTGTTTGTGTTAATATGTTATGTGTTGCTGCATTGCCTCATCCCTTAGTTTATGCATCTGAGCTCAGTAGATTTAAGTTAGCTTAAGAGGGGGTAGACTACATAAGAGAATGAGTTGCGATGAATTGGAAGAAATGCATTGAGAAGTTATATGAAAAAAGTACAGAAAGCAGGTATAGATAGGACTTTTTGGGAATAATGATGAACGAAGGGAGATCTCCAAGAAAAAAAAAGTTTTGTTTTCAAAATACTGCAGTACCAAATGTTACACTGAAAAGGAACCCTGTCCTCTCATTTTGCGTTATCCCCCTACGTGTTTGTGTACTCTTGTATATTTGTGTTTTTCCTGTCTTTATGTGTTTAGCTGATATGAGTTATGTTGTGGAATTTTTCTAATAATGTGTTATTTTCTTTGTAAAGATGCTTAGACATTATTTATTCTGTTTTGTTTCAATGCTCATGTGTGAAATTAATGTTTCGAAAACTATTCTCATTATTTTTTATATTTACTTCTGTCATAATTCCTGTAACACTGATGTATATGTTTATTTCTATTCTTTTGCAAAGCCTGTGTTACTACAAATGTTATCTATATTGTTATGTTCTTTAAAGATGTATTTTGTACCTTTGTTATTGTATTCTTATGTCATAAAATTGTAATTGACACGAGTTCATCAAATTAAGTAACTTGTAAGTTACATTTCACTGCACACGTTTCTGTTGGTCATAGTATATGGACAATAAGTGAGAAGTAGGGACTGATAGTGTTTGCACGTGTGTTAATAATTCAGCAAGGGACTGGTTAACAGCATTGCTGTTTCTAAGGACAATTAAAAAAAATGTAAGTGCACAAGTGGTGGTTTATGGACTTGCTATATTCTCTGCAAGACTCTTCGATAGTGATTGTGCACCTGCACAGTCGCAACAGATGCCTGCTGGCCATCTCTACATGGACTGCAGTGGGTCTGCATCTTTCATGGCCCACCAATACCATTATTTCTACAAGGACTGCAGTGGGTCTGCACCTCTGGTGGCCCACCAATACCACAATCTCTAACAGGACTACAGTGGATCTGCTCTGTCATGACCTACCTACCAGTATTCTTCAAAACTTCGAATGACTCTGCTGTGGGTTTGCTCTGTTGTGGCCCATTACCTGTCTGCATGTCAAGAGTCAGCACTGTCTTTCCGTTGGAAGGACAACACTACTTCTTCAAGACTGCATGGAAATCCACTACTTCCGTGTGCATTTTCTTTTACTGCTCAGACACTGAGAAAAACACTGCTATTTTACTGTGATGAACGATCAGGAGTGTCTTTCTGGACTGTGAGAAAATTTTAGCTTCTGACCAACATTGTATCAATAAGAGTGTGCATTTGATATCTTTGTTATTGTAATTATGAAAAATTTCTTCAAATCTGTATTGTCCACTGCCCAAAACAATTTGTAAAATTTTTTGTGGGGAGCATGGGGGCTATGTAAGTAGGCTGTCTAGGTTTTTATATTGGTAACGCCATGTAGCGCTCTGTATGAAAATCACTGGCTGTGCTGTGTACAGTCTGTGGCTGGGTGGCATTGTTGTAATATTCGCTATTGCAGTGTTGGGCTGTTGGCTGTTAACAGCGCGTAGCGTTGCGCAGTTGGAGGTGAGCCGCCAGCAGTGGTGGATGTGGGGAGTGAGATGGCGGAGTTTTGGACAGAGACAGTAAATTTGTAAGACTGGATACCATGAACGGATATATATATTACGACTTTTGAACACTATTGAGGTAAATACATTGTTTGTTCTCTATTAAAATCTTTCATTTGCTAACTATGCCTATCAGTAGTTACTGCCATCCGTAGTTTGAATCTTTTATTTAGCTGGCAGTAGTGGCGCTTGCTGTATTGCAGTAGTTCGAGTAACGAATATTTTTGTGAGGTAAGTGATTTGTGACACGTATAGGTTAATTTAGTCAGGGCCATTCTTTGGTAGGGATTACTGAAAGTCAGATTGCGTTGCGCCAAAAATATTGTGTGTTAGTTTAAGCACAGTCATTTATAATTGTTCTAAGGGGACGTTTCAGATGGAACGCTCACTTGCCACGTCTGTGTACTGTGCTCAGTTTCCATTATTAGCAAAATAGTAAACAAAAGTGAACTTCGAAGAACGTTTCCATGATGAGCGAAATACATCAGGATGAAAAAGAATTTAATTTGTTTCTTGTTTCAAACAGCCTTTTCTAAAGTTAATTAGTAAGGAATTCATACTTTTAATCATAAGCAAATCTTTGGGAGTGCAATTTCCACAGAAATAGTAATTAGATACATGTTGGTTAGCATATATTTGATGAATTTTATGTTTAAATGACTTAGATATTGGAACTGAACGAAAAAGAAAAAGCAGACCACCGAGACGGAACTCGAACTATCCATTACCAGTATCGAGGCCTATTGATTTTTTTCCCAACTATGCGTATTTTAAACTTCACGCAATTACTACTTGAACATATGACACTCTTAAGAAGTTGCATCAGCTGGGTATCGAACCTAAATCCCCTACGAGGCTGGCGACCAATCTCTCACACATCCACACGGCCTATAGTGGATAACAGATCGTGCCATTGCCTATTAACGATGGTCGGAAACTTAAAATGCGATTTTCTCCAGAATTCTTGAGAGTTACTTCGAAGTACTTCAGATGTCTAATAACTGAATTTTGAACTTCAAGTACTATAAATACAAAAGAATTACAAAAATCTAACGTTCATGTGGTCCCTATCTGAGACGCCTAGCACGGTGTTTAGAGTTTTACAACCAGATATTTAACTGGAATGATGCTGGGATAACGGCATGTATTTCGTATGGTTGCTAATGAACTACAAAATCATAACTGTGTAGCGAATCGTAAATGGACTCGATATCTTAGACGATAAATGCCTCCAACTAGCCCATCAACTCCAATTGATGACTTCAGTTCTCAGGTAACTGTCAACAAAATGCAGAGATCGAGGACGTGTCTCTCATGGAGCTACTTTCGAAGTTTAATTTGAGAAATTCGACCTGTGTAGAGTCTGATTGCCTATATAGCTGATTTTCATTTGCGCTGTTTACTTATTCTATTCAGTTTCTCTGTCATTTTACTGTGAGACAATACTCGCAAGCATTAACGATCACGAAGCATCATTTCCAGCTGTATACCATTCTAATTTATCCTTTGTAGTAATTTTGAACTCACTCGGGCAAGAAGTGTACTGTTTGCTGGAAGTAAACGGGTTTACGGCTGCTCGTAAAGTAAAAGGGTGGGCGGATCTACCAACACCAAGGGACTATTAATGGGAACTTATTAATGTCTTCAGTGCATTAATTGTCTTCTCATAACTTTTATTATGGCAGTCAAAGTATACGACTCTCTCGGTCGACAGTAAAATCGTTATGTGCTGTCACATTCCGTACTAGAAGATAAATTATTGTTCTTCGCTCTCAGTTGCCATGACAGACACGACATATTAACATAAAATAAACGATTTGTTCATC
The DNA here is from genome assembly GCF_021461395.2 of Schistocerca americana. NCBI lineage: Eukaryota > Metazoa > Arthropoda > Insecta > Orthoptera > Acrididae > Schistocerca > Schistocerca americana. The sequence goes on from NC_060120.1 coordinate 618,490,814, forward strand.
GACACATTATGGTGAACATTTATCGCTTTAAAGTTTTACACTTGATTATTTAACAAGATGCGTATTTCCAAATCTATCAGGATGCAAGCGACTGAAATCGCTTAGCGCATTACATTCCACGTTCTTCAACCAGCTATATGTCGTTATGGAACGGTCTACAGGTAACCTCCACTTTTTTCATCTATGGTTAGCGTTAAATGTGCTCTTGACAGAGTGCAGTAGTTATCTTCCAAATTAACATATGTTATACACTATGAGACACCAATGAAGGTCCAACAGCTCACTATTAAGGAAAGAAAAGTATCTTTCTTCCTTTCCTTAGGTTTGTGCGTTGCATTATATGACTTCATCACATATAATAATGTTACTGTATTCAGCTTGTAATACTCAACAAGAGAATATTTCCCCATTAATTCCTAAGCTTTAGGTTCCCTTTACCGCATCAGACTCGAAAATGGTACACTTGTAAATAAACATCAACAGATCTTTGAGTATAATTGATTTTTTAGATACGAAGTTGTTACATAGTAGAAATTAAAGAAGTGTCACCTCTGCTCATTCTCTGTATGTAAACTATGAGTGAAACATAAACAGACGGAAACAGTGTTTTCAACTGAATAACATTTTACTACCGTTCATAAAAACTAACATGAACTTTGTAGCATACGTATGCTATTTTGCAACATACAAAGGATCAAGCATTAGAAATGTTCGTGTCCTCTGATTTTGATGATTTACAACGATTTGAATGATGCATGTGTTCCAATCAGAGACTAAAAATTTCGTGTAACGAAACTAAAACGAATGTCCCGAATGTCACACCAGGACGTAGTTATCCCAGTTCTTAACGGTACGATGGCGGTTGCTGCAGAATCATTGCAAACAAGCTGCCGATTAATCATAAACCATACAGTTCTAATTAACAGCTTCTTAGGTGAATGTACAATTCGTGGTTTGTTATGTTACTGGTTGTCAGGGAGCGGTCGTGATATAGATGCTTCTGCTACTCTGCCTGGTGTAGATAAATTAATTTGATTCGTAGGTTGACAACAGATATGAATAATGGTATTTTTCTGGTACTGGCGGGCGTGATGATTCCAATGACTTAACTCAGTTACAACTCAGCAAATTATGGACCTATATAACTTATAGTAAAATATGGAAAATGAACCACAAATATATATATACAGGGCTATTACAAATGATTGAGACGATTTCATAAATTCACTGTAGCTCCATTCATTGAGATATGGTCACGACACACTACAGATACGTAGAAAACTCATAAAGTTTTGTTTGGCTGAAGCCGCATTTCAGGTTTCTGCCGCCAGAGCGCTCGAGAGCGCAGTGAGACAAAATGGCGGCAGGAGCCGAGAAAGCGTATGTCGTGCTTGAAATGCACTCACATCAGTCAATCATAACAGTGCAACGACACTTCAGGACGAAGTTCAACAAAGATCCACTAACTGCTAACTCCATTCGGCGATGGTATGCGCAGTTTAAATCTTATGGATGCCTCTGTAAGGAGAAATCAACGGGTCGGCCTGCAGTGAGCGAAGAAACGGTTGAACTCGTGCGGGCAAGTTTCACGCGTAGCCCGCGGAAGTCGACGAATAAAGCAAGCAGGGAGCTAAACGTACCACAGCCGACGGTTTGGAAAATCTTACGGAAAAGACGTAAGCAGAAGCCTTACCGTTTACAATTGCTACAATCCCTGACACCCGATGACAAAGTCAAACGCTTTGAATTTTCGGCGCGGTTGCAACAGCTCATGGAAGAGGATGCGTTCAGTGCGAAACTTGTTTTCAGTGGTGATGAAGCAACATTTTTTCTTAATGGTGAAGTGAACAGACACAATGTGCGAATCTGGGCGGTAGAGAATCCTCACGCATTCGTGCAGCAAATTCACAATTCACCAAAAGTTAACGTGTTTTGTGCAATCTCACGGTTTAAAGTTTACGGACCCTTTTTCTTCTACGAAAAATCGTTACAGGACACGTGTATCTGGACATGCTGGTAAATTGGCTCATGCCACAACTGGAGACCGACAGCGCCGACTTCATCTTTCAACAGGATGGTGCTCCACCGCACTTCCATCATGATGTCCGGCATTTCTTAAACAGGAGATTGGAAAACCGATGGATCGGTCGTGGTGGAGATCATGATCAGCAATTCATGTCATGGCCTCCACGCTCTCCCGACTTAACCCCATGCGATTTCTTTCTGTGGGGTTATGTGAAAGATTCAGTGTTTAAACCTCCTCTACCAAGAAAGGTGCCAGAACTGCGAGCTCGCATCAATGACGCTTTCGAACTCATTGTTGGGGACATGCTGCGCTGAGTATGGGAGGAACTTGATTATCGACTTGATGTCTGCCGAATCACTAAAGGGACACATATCGAACATTTGTGAATGACTAAAAAAACTTTTTGAGTTTTTGTATGTGTGTGCAAAGCATTGTGAAAATATCTCAAATAATAAAGTTATTGTAGAGCTGTGAAATCGCTTCAATCATTTGTAATAACGGAAGCTAAACATGCCACACTAAACATGATTGTTGGGTATACTTGTCGTGGTGAGATTTTCGCTAAGTTGAAACGGATATTTGGAGAATTTTCTGTCCTAAAGTTTATGGCAGCCTAATAATGATAATAATATTAATAAACAAAATTATTTGTTTCTAATGTGTTGCACTGGGAAATACCTTCGGATTGCTCGACTTGCGCCGTACGGTGGTATGTTTTCGGGTTCTGCTTAATAGGTCAGGCGATCGTTACTCACTGGAAGCGGCTACGCGGATAGTTGGGGCTGTGTGGAGCGGACTGGACGGATTTTTAGGTCAGAGATTCTCGGAAAATCACAGAAAGGGCACCAGTCTAAAAAAGTTAAGGGCAAACACAGGACGAGGGAAAATCTACAACAACAGATATTGTTTTTGTAAAGAGTAACAGCTTTGTTTTGAAAGAAATAATTCTCAAAGTGTTGACAATAGAGCTCAAATTCTTTTAGGTGCTGAAACATTGCTAACTTAGAAATTTTTACAAACCTAACGATGTTCAGACAGGATAGATGAAATACATTTGGTGGTGGAGCGTTCATTGCTGTCAGGAGTAGTTCACCTTGTAGTGAAGTTCAAGTGGACAGTTCTTGTGAGTTAGTATGGGTAGAGGCTCTACTTGACAACTAGAATAAATTAATTATTGGTTTTTCTTGCAGAACCTTCGCCTCAGATGATGCTGTTGCTGAACATTTCAAAGAAAACTTGAGACAACATTCAAATTGGTACTCCACTTACGCAACAGCAGTTAGTGGCGACTTCAATGTATCATCGATATGTTGGCGGAAATACATATTTAATGTCGGTGGTAGGCATAAAATGTCTTCCGAAATCGTCCTGTATGTTTTCTCCGAAAATTATTTTCAACAGTTGCTTTGGGGTCTCACTTGAAGAGTAAATGATGGCGGAAACATACTTGATCTCTTAGCAATACATAGTCCTGAGAAAATGGAGAGACTGGTGACAATAAGGTTGTTGTAGCAAGGCTACGAACTGTAACGTCGAAATCTACCAAAAACAACCCCAAAATATAGGTATTTATAGAAACAGGTAAAAGTTCGCATGACGTCTTCCCTAAGACAGACTCCATTCCTTCCAAGCTGACTGTGTAAACGTAGACCCGATGTGGCCGAAATTAAAAGAATTAGTATCGACGGCAAATGAGTGTTACGTACCAAAGAAATTAATAAGAGGTAGTAGTGGTCCCGCATGGTACACAAGACAGATCAGAACAGTGATGCAGAACTAACGAAAAGAGAATGCCAAATTTAAAGGCATACAGAGTCTCCAAGACTGGTGATGTTTCACTGAAGCTGGAAATTTGGAGTGCGATTCAGTGCGAGATGCTTTTAGCAGCTTCCTCTATAATGCTCTGTCTCGAAATTCAACAGAAAATCTAAAGAGATTCTGGTCGTATGCAAAGTATAGTAGTACCGGGACACACTCAATACCTTCACTGCGTGTTAGCAATATTGTTGTTTGCCGGTAATGCGGAGTTACTAAACGCGATTCTCCGATCTTCCTTCACCAAAGCAATTTTTGTAAATTATCCAGAATCCGAATCAAGAACAGCAGCCAGCATGAGTTCTCGGTTTAGGGAAGCAACTTAAAACACTTAATAAAGATTAGTCTTCTGGTCCAGTTTCTATTCAGGCTGCTTTTCTTTCAGACTATGCTAGTATAATAGTTCCATACTTAGCAATCATCCACAACCGTTCGGTCGACGATTGATCCGCTCCTAAAGACTGGAAAGTTGCACAGATTACATCGATACTGAGGTAAGGAAATAGAAGTAATTCAATAAGTTAGAAATGCATATAACTAACGTCAATTTGCAGCAGGATTTTGGTACATGTATTATGATCAAATATATCAAATCAAAGCCATCATTGTGATAATATACCAGACAGTGATAAGATTAAAGTACCACAAACCACTTCCCAGTCGCCCATTGGAGACTCCCGGTTCGCCTATTTATTATTATCATAGTCATTTCAGATGCTGAAAATGCTGAATTTGAGCACTGATACATGCTATAAAGTAAATCCGGACGGATATTTACTACCAGCGGAATTCCATCTGAACTTACCACAGCACAAGCCCGCAGTTTACGTTACTTCATGTCCTCGGGAGCCGTCGGTGTTTCCTTGTAGATTTATTGTTTCAATTTTCCACACAGATAAAAGAACACATATGTTGCGTCTGGAGAGCGCACAGGCATTTTCAGTTGTCGGAAGTACCGAATCAGTGATCTGCAGGTATTATGTTAAAAAGCAATTTTCTGTTTGGAATAGTCGGGACGTCCGTCCTGTTTGTACCACGTGGGTGGTTTTATGTCCACTGAGATACCTTACACTAATGGCGGCAGCAAATCTGTTTAGAACTGTAGGTACTTGGACTAATTAGAGTACATGTGTAAAACAGGAACCACTGCTCAACTACTGAAAAGGTCGTAGTTTGTCCGCTTCTCTCAGCCACCGCAGATTTTCAGCTGACCAGTAGCGCATAGGGAGTAGACTGATGCGTTAGCGGTAGTTCCGTGATCAAAATGCCTGAACTGCTGATGAATGGCATAGCACTGCATTCAGCGATGAATCACGTATGAGCTCTATCCCTGATGACCATCGTCGGCAGGTAAGAGAGCGGCCTGGTGCGAGGTCTCATTCTTCCAGTGTTTTAGGTACGCTCAGTAATGTTACTGTTACTGTAATGGTATGGGAAACCACTAGACGTGAATTGTAGTCATAATTGGAAGTGATCGAGCGATTCCTGACAGCACAACGGTACGTCACTGATGTCCTGCATTCTCATGTCTCATCTTACATGTGACAGGGCCGTGGTGCTATTTTTCAACAGGATAATGCTCTTCCATTAGTTGCAGTTATCTCTATGAAATTTTTGCATGACACTTGAGGTACTGCCATGGCCAGCAAAATCCCCAGATATTTCCCCGAAAAAAACATGTGTGAACCCAGCTCAGGCGTCAACTCCGTCATAGCACCAGTAGCCAGGCATCAAGGAATAGTTACAATTGTGGGCTGGTTTGCTTCATGAGAAGACAGAATGAAGTTTTTGATGCTCTTCCCAAGTGAATAAGTGCGTACCTCCAGGCCAGAAGTGCAACGTCATACTGATAAATGACCTCATATTGCCATGTTCTTTGTTAATTTGTTTCGAATTTGTAATCACTGAAATAACGTCACATACCCTTTTATTCTGTAAACTTTCATTTCGTTTCCTCCTCTTCTTCTGTGTGTTCCAATTTTCTCGTCATACAGTGTACATACTCGTCCAGACAAATTTAGATTGGACTCCTCAGATGCCTCAACCTGTATAGTGTAGGAATATTTGCAAAGATGTTGCTCGAATTTGTATGAGAACAAATGTCTCGTTACAAAAATAGGTATTATTTGAGCGCTCACTGAAAACAGTTAAAATCCTATGAAATTAGCGAACGAGGAGTTGGGTGCGTAAGTTTTCAAGGATAATCCACACGACAAGGAGCCGGCCACTGTGACCAGTACCAGATGTGTCAACTCTCTGGCTAAGTTCCTGCAACAAATGGCCGTACTATAAAATTCAAAAAATAGTTCATTGAAATCTCGTAATAACAGTTTTACACAAAATGATCAGAGCGGACAGTTCCATGAACTATGAAGCCCCAGAAGCATCTAAAAATTAATAAAACATTAGTAAACATCAATGGGATTGCCATACTTTAACTAATACAATGAACAGACTGATTAACCAAAGGCAACATTCTGCAAAATCGATGTAATTACAGTTGTGAGATTCAGAGAAACACTAAAAAAAAATTAACCAGTTTTCTAAGCTCCAAAGCAGCCGCAAACATCAATGAAATAAAGGTTGTGAGCATTGGGAAAAATGCAACTTGAAATAATCAGTTTCCCGAGTTCTAAAACACAGTCTAATCATATAGGACTCTACTATAACAAGGTGCAAAGACAGGGCTATGAATTTAATAAAGTGTCTTATAGCAGCTGATGCAACTTGAGAGTCCAACGAAACCGGCCGGGATGAGTATTAACAGGCACGGTTTAAAGAGCGCAGAAACGTTGGGAACAACTCTTCAAAAACGTGCTTAGGAATTTTAATTCCGCTGATGATGGCAGCTGAAGCAGCAACTTTATCAGGCTCTCCATAGTCTGCCTGCTACTAGCCGGTGCTCTCGGAGTCCCTCATGTTTTCGCAAAATACAGTTTTGCCAGCACGACCGTCTCCTCTTGCGAGACCGCAATGCGCGGCGCGCGGCCTTCTGCGGGCACTGCCCAGCCCATCCACTCCAATCCGAATGCAAAAACAACGAATTTCAGCCTGCGCGCAAGCTCTTGAAAAGCCTTGCAGACCCCACCATTTCCTGGGACGCAGTCGAACCCGTTAATAGGTAACCAGCACAGATAACAGTGGACGAGAGCCGTCACAGCTCATTCTTGTCTGCCAGATGATGGTAAGATAATCAAATGGCACACTGGATGGCGAAAGGAAAGGTAATGTCAGAAGAACCGTGCAACTTCATGTGATAGTCAGCGAGTGATTTGATGTAAGGCAGAGTGAGTCGCTGTTACTTGTTTGTGAAGCACACTGTAATGCGTTGCTATTGGCTCACTTCAGGTGTGAGGCAGCTATCAGAAACAATGATATGTTTGGGAACTTTACTCAGAGACTGGGACTTTTACTGGTCCATAATAACAACATGATTCGTGATTTGAAGTCAGACATTATCTACTGGCCTCAAGATGCCACTAAACGCGGACTCATTTAACTATCATGTCGTACAATTTGGCTCAGACTGCTACGGGGAGTCTGAGGTCCACACCTTGTATAGCCGAGTCAATTCCACGAGCAGAAGTAACAGTATTTTCATTGCGAACCTGCTTCATAAGATCAACTAACTTCCTCTTTCGAGTAACAATCGAAAAGCAGATTCTGTAAACATGTTTCAAGTTCCTCAACCCTGGTCCGCTTCACCAGCAGTCAACTACTGTAGGAAACGAATCTCTTCACGTAAAACATACGAACAGACATTTTGAACAAAACAACCGTTGTACAGTCGGTAGCAGTTTATATTAAACTGCGATTCCCTGAGTGGTGATAACTATCTCCACACCTAGACACAACTACTTAAGGGACAAGCCAAGCTGGTAATGTTCTTTACACTAGCAATGCATGGAAACAAACATTATTTTACAAAGAAAGCAAAAGGTTCTAAATTTGTGTTTGGGATTTAGGTGTAGTGGCGTTCGGGTTGAAGGTTAAACAGATGTGGACCTCAACTTAAATATTAATTTCTTAGACATAAAAGCACAGCTGGATAACAGAATGCTGAAACAACTCAATAAGACAATAGATTACGTTTTTCTGTAGCCTGTAGAAATCCTTTGGCAGAATTCAAACAATCTGGACAACAGAATATCTTCGTACAAGGAAGAGAATTAACATCCAACCTTTGCCCTAAGTTAATTGGGCTACAGAATTAACAATTTAAAACGAAATAAGATAAATAAGATCATATTATAATATGTGGTGAACTAAACGCAAGAATAGGAAGCCAAGCAGTACCAGAAGTAGTTGGCACGTTCTGAGAACAAATTATTAATGAGAAGACAGTTCGCCACATACAATCAACTGAAAACGTGTAAACCCTTTTTAGGAAAAAAGTCATTCAAATTACATGGACTGCATGAAGTTTTAAATAAATGTATTATGCTATCGTGACAAAAAAGAGGAGTCAAGAACAAGACGTAAGGGTGTGTAGAGGAAAATATATACAGGATTTTACAAAACAATACTGAAATCTTCAGGAGGTTTCAGAGAACGTCTTGAGGAAAAAATTGAGGATAGGAAAGCGTGTCTGGAAAAGTCATCCAAAGGTGCTACAGAGCGCCCAAGCTATACACGCTGGCACCTAACGCTGGGCCTCCCTTTCGGGAACAAACGTGAATTTGCAGGCGATGCTCTTGCTTTGTTGGATGACTGTTTCAGACACGGCTTACATTTGCATTTTACTTTTCTCATAGAACATTCTAAAATCCCCAATCATTTCGTTACACAGGAGAAACATAAAGCGTGGGTGGAAACCAATGTCTGAAACCATCACCCACCAAGGCGGTAGAGCATCGTGTTCACAGGACACAAGACCCTTCTATGCAGCTGCAAGCTTCAACTTCTCCACTGGCCATCATGGTAATCAGTCGTGTTCATTCTATAAGAAATTGCACTGGAGGCGTTCCACCCACAGTCCATCAGTGTACAAAGTTACGTTGGCTGCTGAAGGGGTGGTCTAATGGCAGGCGCCAGCGCCTATAACATCGACGCCCTGTAGCATCATTAGACGACGGTTCTGGAGATGAATTCCCATCCTCAGTTTGTTCCTCAAGACGCCCTCGATGTTTCATCAGAATCGTTTTATAATACTCTTTATAGTCAGATCAATATTTTTTAGTTGGAACAATAATAACAAGAGCGAAGAAACTTGCTAAAAGGAAATCAGCTTCTTCAGGAGAAATATTGAAAGCATATTTTTTAGAGGGAGAGAGTCTTAAAAATCGTACCGACAGAGACCACAGAAATATATAGTACAAATTCCTGGAACAGATGACGTGGAGGTGTAGTGAAGCAATGTGAAAGGCTGTATACAAGGAGCAGCTCTTGAAGCAGTTGAGAAAGTTAAGGACGAGAAGAACATTAAAATGTGGAATACAGAAACCGAATAGTCTGTGAAAGAAAACCAGACGGCATATCAGCTCCAACTACAAAAAAGAACACAAGAAATATAGTGCACTACTGCAAGAAGTGGCATCATGGTAACCAGGTACATCAAGACTCTTAGGAAAAATTAATTACAAATTTCGAGTATCATATCCATGGACAGAGAACTTCTGTATAAAATATTAAAGAATTTAAATCAACCAGAAAGAGATACTGGAATTAATTAAATTAATGAAGAACAGAGGATATTACACTATGAGAAGTTATGGAGCTGTGAAACAGCTACAACACACACAGAATACTTAAAATCCTATAATAAGACACTTGATTCAGTAACCTTAAATGATATTTAGAGGGTTCTCAAAAGTTTAAAAATTTGCAAGAGTTGTGGCTCTGATCAAATAAATGTTGAACTTTTTACGTATGGTGGAACACTGTGTGAATTAAGACTGTGACATTTATTTAATTAATACTGGTGAAGTTATAAAATGTGTGATGACTGGAAAAATGCAAAAGTAATTTCTGTTCTTAAAATGGGCCAAAGGAATGTATGTGACAATTACAAGGTTGTATGTGTTATAATTAGAGTTTATAATGCTCACTCAAAATTAATAAATAATCATTAGAAACCAATAGCAGATGCATGTTTGATAAAAGAGGAATGTGGGCTTAGGAAAGAACGCTAGTACGGCGATAATACTATTAGTACAAAGAGAAGCCTTTGCAAGTAGGCTATGAACAGTGATGGATAAGTGAGGATACCTCACGAATGTTATACCGATATACAAAAGCAAACATGAAGAAATCAAAATAATAATAAATACAAGCATTTCAAAGACATAAAAGACAGTAATAAATCAAGGTGCAGACATGGATGTACGATGTCACTGACCCTTCTTAAGATCTATAATGAAGACGTTATAAGAAACTGGAAGAAGGATGTCCATGAAGGGACAAAGCTGAAAAGGAGCTATAATCTAAATATCATGCCATGTGCAAACGATGTAGTTGTATTAAGAAAATGCAGATATAGGAACTAAATCCTGCATCCTAAAAAATCTGTAACTGAAGCAAAAGTTATCAAGCAGAACGAAACTTTTCAGTTTGACTTAAGATTTTTGTCAAAAACAAGATAATTGAGCAAGTCTGCATTCGCAGTTATTTAGATGATGTATACTTCTGGATGTGAAAAAGACACAGAAAAGAAAACCAAATTTCAACGTGTATGTGGGAATACAAACAAACTCTATAAAATAGAATTACGAAAGCTAGAAAACAGATGCTGAATAAAACAATGTTATTAGTTCCTGTGCTATTTTATGGCAACGAATCTTGGAGTGAGAGATAAAACCAACATATAGTCAGAAAAATGTGACTTTTAACAACTATTTAAGGCTGCTCAGAAGGGAAGTACATAAAAACCAACACATCCAGTTAGAATCTGCAATTAATAACTGAAATGAGAAGACAGGAGATTACAGAGAGGAATAGAGATGGCACCTCAAATGGATGGATGAAGACAGTACTTCATTCGTCATAAACAAGTACAAGGCCTCAGGAAGAAGAGGTGTAGGACTACTGAGAAAGAGATGGAGTTCATTATGTGATATTGGAAGTGGGATATTGCCTAAGCTCTGAAGTGCAACAGTAGAAGAGGAAGAAGAAGAAGAAGACCTGTGCATGGCTCTCAGTCATAAGCAATAAAAACAGCTTCGACAATAAAGTTAAGAAGTCAAAGAACTCTTAGTATTAGCTAAGCCACACATTGGCCCACTACTACTAGCATCAACACGTAGCTACCCACAACACTCTGGAAAACTATCTATACACACCCACATACACACACACACACACACACACACACACACACACACACACATGCACATTGCCTGAATGAAGTGTTACGTAATAGCACACAAATGATCATTCACATAGGACAAATAACGAGATGAATTCGTAATATGAATTGTAAACAACTGAATTACACACACACAGTGTAGTTTAAAAAATACCTCTTATTCAAATACAATTAACCACACTCACAGAGTGTAGTTTCGCAATTGGAACAGCTCTCGTTCATAGCACGCACATCCAAAAGCTCGTGAGCCAACAATAAACAATCCAATTTGTCACATGACTACCGTTGTCTTCCATGCAGAATTTCGTCGATAGTGAACATACCGAATAAGGTTCTCGTACATCACACAGTGCACTGTATCAACCGCAAAACCACAAAGGCCCAACCCTCAGCTGCTAAATCGCTCAGGTAGTGCTCCTCTTGACATAAAGAAACCCCTTTCTCCATGTCCACAGGGATCGCCGTCAGTCCAGCTGGAAAAATATGTCAAGTGCTCTACCAGGTTGCTGTGTAACTGCAGCTGCCACATAGCGCACTGACAGTGCTGATGATCAGCTGACTATACCGCAACACAATGGCTTAACGAGGCCCTTGCTCTTGCCTCTGATCAAGATCTCGCTCGTTCACCTCTGTGCTGTAATTGACTGTCACGCTGCCTGTGCTTTCCAGCAGCTCCACAACGCTGGCGAAGATGGGAATCAGGTGTCCATTGTGTCCGCGATCTCGCTGCTCCAGAGCGACACTACGTCAAAATTACTCTCTGGGGGCGCGGAAGGCACGGAATTGATAACATGGAAAATCCATGTAGCAATTTAGCTGTAAATCAATCTCTTTCGCCTGTGTCAATACAATTTACTGTCATACCTTCCAATATTAGTAGTCATTCATCCCAGAATGCTAATACATTGGGCGCCACATGTGAAAGTGGGTCATTCTGCTGAAATGTAGAGCTGTAGAGTGAATTAGGTTGCTCTGAAACGTCTGCTGTAAAACGTGCTGCCGTTCAGATTTTCGTTAACAGAAACTAGTTGACATCTTTCATGTAATAGGTCCCTAAACATTACACCTTGTTATCTGGCTCAGTAGCGCTCAACATGCGAATCGGCTGAATTGGATCACTACGACACTTTATAACGTGATTGAGGCCATCAATGTAAGTCTAGTTTAAGCAGAAACGGTGTGAATACACTTCACTCCACTACTTGATGGCATCGCATCAGTTATAATATGTTCCCTGATAAATGGTGACAAAACCTAGAGGGATTATTGTTGCTCGGCTCTATGATTATTGTAAAAGAAATAATTTAACTGTGCGTAGTAAACTGAGAGAAGATGATAAAGTACTTATATAATTTACCTTCATAATATAAAGATAGATAATTTGTAACAGTTACCTTCTTTTTGAAATTGAAAATGATGACAAAATTTTGAAAACTGGAGTTGGGTCACTGACGAATGGGAAGGCACTCATCTGAGGACAGGAGCGTTTTCTGCTGCACATTATCCAACACACCTTAGTCTGCAAAAACTGCTCAAGTTACGGACGAAAAAGTTCATTCTAAATATATCCCACAAACTCCATATTCATGTACGCCAAAGGAAAGGCTTCTCATATCTACAGGCCTATAGCGATCTGGACTGGGTACTTACGTCAGCTGATCCGAGACCCATTTCTTTAGCAGAGCTCAACGAGCTCTAAGCTACACATTTAAGTATTCTGCATTTCCCAAAGAAGATATTAGGGATTCTGCGGGCCTGTAACTTTTTTAATCTGATATTGAGGATATGTTGTCAAAATCCCAAGTCCTCCACTATAAACTCGAAGAAGAGTCACATTTTAAACAAGTGGTGATCCAAAATTCTGTGATCTCTTTTGTTTGCAGTAAAATATTTTCATGAAATTATGTTTAATTACAATAGTTTCAGTTAATGAATGGTGTTCAAAAGATATTTGCGTAACAGAACTTTCCTTTATCGTTTATGTTTACTTGCTCTCACCGGTTTTGTGTTTGTTGTTGTTATTGTGTCTTCAGTCAGAAAACTAGTTTGATTCAGCTCTCCACGCTACTCCATCCATGACAGCCTCTTCATCTCCGAATAACTACTGTCACCTACGTCCTTCAAAATCTGCTTACTATACTGATCTCTTGGTCTCCCTCTACGATTTTAACCACCCATTCAGTACTAAATTAGTGTTCCCTTGATGTCTCAGAATGTGTCCTACCAACTGATCGCTTCTTTCGGTCAAGTTACGCCACAAGTTTCTTATCGCCCCAGTTGTATTCAGTACTTCCTCATTAGTTAACACATCAAATCTTCAACATTTTTCGGTAGCATAGTATTTCTAAAGCTTCTATTCTCGTTTTTCCTAAACTGTTTATCGTCCATGTTTCACTTCCATACATGGCAGCACTCTAGACAAATATCTTCAGAAAAGAAATCCTAACAAATTTCTCTTCTTCAGAATCTTTTATCTTGCCATTGCCCAATTATATTTTATGTCCTCTGTACTGCAGCCCATATCAGTTATTTTGCTACTCAAATAACAACAAACATCTATTATTTTAAGTGACTCTTTTTCTAATGTTATTCTAATTCCCTCCCTTTATTGAATTTGGCTACATTGCATTATCCTTGGTTTGCTTTTTCATCTTACATCCTCCTTTCAAGACACTGCCCATTCCGTTCAATTGCTATTACAAGTCCTTTGATGTCTCTAACAGAATTACAATGTCATCGGCATATCTCAAAGTTTTTATTTCTTCTCCCTGAACTTTAATACCTAATCAATATTTTCTATGGCTTCCTTTACTGCTTATTCAATGTACAGATTGAAGGCTACAACCCTGTTTCACGCGCTTCGCAATCACTGCTTCCCTTTCATACGCCTTTACTCTTATAACTGTCATCTGGTTTCTGCAAAAAGGTTTCTCTAAGTCTGTAAATGTTATAAACGTAGGTTTGCCTCCGAATCCAAACTGATCTTTCCCGAGATCGGCTTCTATCAGTTTTACTCTATTTCTGTAAATAACTCGTGTTTGTATTTTGCAAACATGACTTATTAAACTGATAGTTCGGCGTTTTCACACCTGTGAGCAGTTACTTTCATTATAATTGTAATTACTAACTCTTCTTCAAGACAGGGTGTTTCGTCTGTCTCACACATATTGCTCACAAAATGAATGAATTTTGTCATGATTGGCTCTCCCAAAGCCATCAGTAGCTGTGAGGGAATGTCGTCTATTCTCTGGACCTTGTTTCGACCTAGATTCTTCAGGGCTACGTCCAATTCTTCTCGCAGTATCATATAATCGATCTAATCTTCATATACGTCCTCGTACCTTTCTATAATATTGCCTTAAAGTTCCTCTCCCTTGTATAGACCCTCTACACACTGTTTCCACCTTCCAGCTTTCCCTTTTTTTTTTTTTTTTTTCATAGGACTGGTTTTCCACCTGAGCTATTGATATTCATACAGTTTCTTCCATTCTCCCCAAAGGCCGTTTTAATTTTCCTGTGGAAAGTACCTATATTTTCCCAAGTGGAATATGCTTATAAATCCTTACATTTGTCCTCTATCCGTTCCTGCTTAGCCATTTTGCGCTTCCTGTCAATCTTATTTACTAAACGTTTGCATTTACTTTCAGTTGCTTCATCTTCTTCAGTTTTAGATTTTCTTCATTCATCACTTCAATTCAGTAGCACTTGTTTTGTCTAAAGATTTCTACTAGACTTTATCTGTTTACCTACTTGACAGTTCACTGCCTCTTCAGTTTCATCTCTTAAGGTTACCAATTCGTCTTCTACTGTATTCCTTTCCCCCGTTCTACTCAACTGTTTTCTAAGCCTCCCTCCGAAACTCTCAATAATCCCCGGTTGTTTCGAATTATTCTGATCCTATCTCCTCAATTTCCTACCTTTTCGCAATTTCTTCATGTTTAATCTATATGCTGTTCATAGTTGCTTACCTGCATTCCTATTTGCTTACTAATTACACTGTTCTACAAAAAAAACTTTTTTTCTATTTCTGATAAAAGATATTGTGATCCTAGTTGTATTTTGAGTGCTGAATTGAAAACTGTTTTTGGTTTTTTTCTGTGAGGGATAGTTTATGAGTAATCGCAATTTTATTTCTCTTTTCATTTTCTGATATAGTGCAGCAAACGTGAGGTGAAATTCGACAAACAAATGCACATCTTTATGATGTTATAAGTTCATCACATTAATGGAGGGTGGGATCTAACATATAACACAGTAACCTTTGTGTATACACTTTGAAGCATTTATTTGACATGAGAAATTACAGAAAATTGACAAACAATGAGCCACTGCCTTGTAATGCACATCACTTTTTTCTCTTGTATTGTGAATCTTTCTTCTCTCGAATGATGTTCCAGCAATAATCTGCTAACATAGAAGGTACCCACTTCCTTTCATAGCGCCTTTCTATGGTAGAAATGTCTTTATGGAATCTTTCCCCATGTTCATCGGATACGTCACTACAACTCTCTGTGAAGTAGTCCAGATGAGAGTCCATCATATGTACCTTCAAAGACATATTGCACCCCAAATTCTGATATGCTTTGATCATATCCTTCACCGTTGCTTTGTAGTTAGTAGCTCTTCTTCTTCCGAGAAAGTTTTCCGACACCATCTTGAAACAGTCCCATGCGGTTTTTTCTTTATCAGTTAAATATGCTTCAAAATTTGCATCTTTCTGCAGCTCCCTGATTTGTGGGCCCACAAAAACACCTTCCTTTATTTTTGCAGCTGAAAGACGGGGGAATTTGGTAGCTAGATATGCAAACCCACAGCCTGTTGGATCCATGGCCTTCACGAATTGTTTCATCAGGCCAAGTTTGATGTGAAGCGGTGGAGGTAGTATATATTCAGGAGCTACCAGACTTTCACGTTGTACATTCTTTTCGCCAACTTCCCATCTTCGCCTAGGCCATTTCTTTTTCACGTAGTGAGAATTTCGGTATCGACTATCCCACTCGCAAAGGAAACAGGCATGCTTTGTGTAGCCTTGTTGCATTCTCAGTACCATAGCAATTACCTTGAAATCTGCACATATTTTCCATTTATGTTCATTGTATTTTAATGAATTTAGCATCCTTTGTATGAATTAGTAATTCTCTTTTGTCAAACTAGCGTAAGCTACTGGAACAGAGGGTATTTTATTTCCGTTATGGAGCAAAACACCCTTCAGACTTGTTTTCGATGCATCTATGAAAAGTCTCCACTCCTGTGAAATATAAGGGAAGTTCAGCACTTTCATCAGGCCAGCAACGTCATTGCAAAATGTCAGTCCTTCGTCAGTTGAAAAATAAGAAATAAAGGCATGTTCTCTGGGCCTGAACACACTGATTTCAGTACTTCGGTGCAGTAGATCACACTCTTATAATCTTGAACCAAGCAGCTGCGCCTTTTGTTTACTTAGTCCTAGATCACGTACTAAATCATTCAAATCTGCCTGTGTTAACAAATGTGGCGATGACTCACTTGTGCAGTGATATAAAGAATCATCATCTGTAATTTCTTCAGTACTGCTTATTTCACTGTCACTCGGAATTTGACCTCGAGCTCTTGAAGGTACTGGAAGGTTGTCGGAATGCTGCACTGGCATTCTCGCTGAAGGCAGATCTGGGTAAACAATGTGCCTCTTCGACTCTTTTTTTGTAAAACCCTGAATTTTTGTTAGACAGAAATAACAATCAGTAACATGGTCCTTAGGCTCTCTCCACACCATGGGAACAGCAAACAACTCCACATTCTCATTCTCTTTATTTTTCCACCACTGAATTAGTTTGCAGTAACATGTAGCACAACATAAATGTGGTGCCTATTCTTTATCTTGGTCTCCTACCTCTACTCCAAAGTAATGTTTGTATGCTTTCTTTATGACTGAAGAAATTTTCTTCTTATTTCTCGCAAAAGTGAACTTCCCACAGATGTAGCAGAAGTTGTCCGGCTTATATAGACATCCACGACGACGTGGTATTTCTGCAAATTTAAAAATACCACTTTGGTAATACACCTGTATTAAATTAATAGTAGGGAACTAGAGGAACACTGACGTGTAAAAACAAGTAGTCGTTTTACCTTCAGCACCAGGCTCAATCAGTTTACACACAGGAACTAAAAAATTCAACCGTGCTCGGAAGTATGACAGACAGTTACTTGTCAGCCAAAACACCCACTCGTTAATACTGACACAATTGCGGCTAACACCACTGTTGTAAACTCGATGCACCTGCCCCTAGGAGGCGTGAAGCTTTACTGCCGAGGCAGCGACCGGCTGTCGCCGTTCGAGTTAATGAGATGTTTCAGGTGGTCTTAATGACATAGATGTGGCGGGGGATAACCTAATGATGTCTGATTCTTCCCACCTGCCGTTGCACAAGAAATTATCACTTTATATCTCTACTGGATGTGGCAACATACCCGTATTTCTCTATAACGTCTCTGTGTTTGCCATGAATTGTGAATATACATATATATACCTATATATACATATTACATAAAAAGTATCCCTGACAACGATATTTTGTTTACATATTTGAATTTCCCACGGTAAAATGGTCTAGAAGCACATACTTTAATATCAGAAATAGAACCCATGTCGAACAGTGTTATTAAACCCACTTCTGCGTTACCGAGAATCTACTTGATATTTATAACTTTGTAGTCACATGACCGAAAGTACCATTTCTCCTGCCACCAAACTTCACTAACTCATACTATATCCATCTTCAATCTACCCATTTCACTTCTTAAATTTTCTAACGCATCTGCCTGATTAAAGGGATCTAACAATCCACGCTGCAATCCGTACTACGTCAGTTATGTTTTTCCTGATGACGATATCCTCCTAAGTAGTTCCCAACTGGAGATCGGAATGGGGAACTATTTAGCTCTGGAATATTTTACCCAAGAGGATGCTATCAGCATTTATTCATACTGTAGCACAGCAAGCCCTCGGCAAAAATTATGGCTGTTGTTTCCCCTTGGTTTCAGTATCAGCAGAGCAAGCTTGATTTGGTTGCAAGACCAGGTCAGTCAATCATGCACACCGTTGCGCCTGCGACTACTGAAAAGACTGTTGCCCATCTTCAGGAATTAAAAATTGGTGTGGCCTCTCAACACATAGTCCTCCATTGTGGTTGTACCTACGGTGTGGCTATCTATATCAATGAGGCACACAAGCCATCCCACCGACAGCAAGGTCCCTGGTTCATGGGGGTCTTTGAATTTTAGACCTTAAAATACTGTTTATAATTTATGTGGTTAATTCCATACCACAAAATTGCATTTGTATTTTGTATTCCGATCATGGGCGTTCAGAGAAATTTATCCAGGGGGAAGGGGACCAGACTGTATAACAGTAAGTGATACAGTAAGATCTAAAACCACAGAACTGCAGTCATCATCTAATGTTACAATTAGTTTAACGAGAGGCTTAGCGGAATAATGGGGTACCACTGTGAAAAGTGTATGGGAATTCTGTAGTGAATGCAATCTCTGTACTACAGATATTTGTTTGTGTATTTCACCATAGCTCTGCAAGTGTTATATCTGGAACGCTTGGAGTAATATCAGCTGAACGTGGTACAGATGTGACTAACCGTCTAGAGTTAAAACTGTGAGCCTATGGCAATCCTAGCCATTCAATGGACTGATGCAGTGGTAGGGGAGAGAAAGGGATGTAGAAGTACCGGATAAGAGAGAACATACATTGCTCACCATGGAGGTACGGCACTTCTAGCATCCCTATTTGTGATGTATGGGACGGTGAGGTTCACATCCAAGCATAACTCTTGAACGCCTGGAACAACTTCAACCAAACGTGATTGTTGGTGTTAAGTTTCAGTTCGAGCTAAGCAAGCCTCATCAACTCTTGTTAACAGCAGAGACCTAAATCTACTTGAACCTGCTTTCTCTAGTGATTTCCTCTGTCTCTGTATTTTTTACCCTCCCCACTGTTCTCAGTTCCTTGATATCCTACGATGCATCCTACAAACCAAGCCTTTGTTTTAGGCAAGTAGTGCCATAAATTTTCAGTCTGTCCACTAAATGTTGAACACCCTTTTACACCATATTTCAAAAGATTCTGTTCAATTTTTGTTTGAACTACTTGATGTTAACGTATTCCTGTTTCTAGGAAACGTGTTTCTTTCTATTGAAAGTCGGCGCTTTTATGTATTCCATACTTAGCGCACCTTCAGTTACTTTCCTGCCCAAGTAGCCAACTCGTCTCATTCCCCAGGTTAACTTCCTCAAGTATCACCTGTTTTAATTCGGCTGCTTTCCATTAGCCTTGTTTTAGTTTTGTGAATGTTCATCTCTTTTTCGAGACACAAACCATTTCGTCGAGCTGTTGTTCCAAGTCTTTTGCCGTCCTGGTAACCCGCAACGTCATCAGAAAACCTCAAAATTTTTTTTTCTTCTCCCACAAGATCAATTCCCCCCTCATATTTTCTCCTCCGCTCAGAATATTTGAACGCACAATTTAAGATTGAGGTAAAGAAGGGAAACGGGCAATGCCAGCTAAAGTGCCAACGTCATTATAATTCCTAAGGCGCTGGGAAGAGAGTACTTTATGGCTGATGGTAAAATTTTCTGTCATTAGGTCCTGTCACATTCATCTCAAATTTCTTCAATGCCAGAATTTTTGATCCCTCAGCCAGGATGTCCTTTTATGTTCCACAGTGCCCTGGAACACAGGATACTGTGTAGAGACAATGTCGCTTTCACTTACAAAAGCTGTCATTGGGTGAATGCTGAAACCATATACAGAGGATGATTCGAAGACGATGTTACAAGCTTTCAGGGCTGAAGGAGAGTCTTAAATGTATCAATTTGAGATGAGAGACGCTGGTCTGGATTTTTAAACGAAAATCGTTGTGATACCCCTGACAATGGGCCTATTCTTCTCCATCCTCTTTGTTTGCCGGCCGGGGTGGCCGTGCGGTTCTAGGGGCTACAGTTTGGAACCGCGTGACCGCTACAGTCGCAGGTTCGAATCCTGCCTTGGGCATGGATGTGTGTGATGTCCTTAGGTTAGTTAGGTTTAAGTAGTTCTAAGTTCTAGGGGACTTATGACCACAGCAGTTGAGTCCCATAGTGCTCAGAGCCATTTGAACCATTTTGAACCTCTTTGTTTCCTGTATTTTGAGAGGAATGAGTAAGGACCAAAACAAGAAAATTCTCGTAAGCAGGGGCTCTAGAATTCGTACCTTAGGACCTGTGAGCACTTGTTCATCAGATGCGTTCCACAATAGCAAAGATGAGCAAGTGTTCATAGTTCTTAAGGGATGCATGTTAGTGTCCACGTTTACTGAACACTTTTTTGTTGTTTTGATCCCTACTACCTGTTCGCAAAATGTGGAAAGCAAAGATACTGCAGTTGAAAAGGTACCCTGTCCGATGTATCATACCATTTTCACTTATAACTGCGGGATTCCGAAATATTATTGTTGATGTGATGATACTGTTGTTTTCTGTTAGAGATTTATGTTCGTCGCTGTGCGAGGATGTATGTCTACTTTATTGATACTGTAGTGTGTAACTACGAAGGCGGCTTCTTTCTTGATAGTGTGTAACTACGAAGGCGGTAGCCTGTAGCCACCTCTATTGAAACTGAGGTCTTTCTTCCATATTTCAACTGCTTCCCGGATTATCTTTTTCTGGATATCTCTCGTGTATTTACTCTCATCCTTCTTAGGTCCCCACTGCAGGTGATTTTACATTTTCTCTTAGACGTGTTTTGAACTGATGCCCTTTAACGCGTTGTGTTATTGTCCTTTGAAGGTCACCGGTATGTAGTTTGCCACATCTAGACGACGCTTCATCGATTCACGTGGTGTGGAGGCGGTCAGGCACGTCTGTTGTAGGTTGGAAAAAGTCTTTTGCCTTGTGTTGAGTAAAAGCATGGTCCTTGTACCAATATTCTGATGGATTATCGATATACGATTCGTTTCCTGTGTCACAAACGCTAAACTTACAGAATTAGCGGTAGGTTCTATGTTCATCTACTTTGCTTTATTATTATTACCGCTTCATTTCATTGTCGTATGTGTGGAAAGGTCACCATAACTATTAGCCAGCAGTATCTGTCTTAGCAAATCTAGCTCTCATCATTAGCACTTACTGGTACTGATGCATAATTCACGCGATGACATTGAGTTCAGAGCGGCTTTCTTAAGTGCTAGGTGGTTCTTTGAAGTTCCGTCTGAATACCTGTTTGTCTTGGTAGGCTTCCAATACTCTGCGTCCTAGAGAACTGCCAGGTCTTCTGTAGATCAACACAGCTAAGGCGTGACGCCGACCGTGTTGATTTTGGGAAAATCGTGGAATTGATGCAGCTCTAACGTGTTGTGTGGCTGTACTACGAACATATGATCTACACAGCACAACTAACAAGACTGATTTCACTTCTGCGTAGCTTAATGCTTTTTCCCGAAATTCTTTATAAAAATGTCCGCTGCTACATACGACGACAGTGAATCTATAACTAGTCACCTTCTTCACAAAATGCCTGTTAATATAAGGGGAGATTCAGCCACCACTAGTTATGGGTTTTACGCAGTCTACAACGCCTTCAAAAATCACGTGCAAGATTTTCATTTTCTCTCACTCACTTCGTGCAGAACATTAGTCCTACAGAAGAAAATGAGCGGGACATTTTTGCAGCAAATTAAATGTAGCTAAAGTATATACCAGAATAGGTTTTCGCTGAACGCCATGCTTTTCGAATTATTCAAGAAAAATGCGTTTGGAGGTCCCTTTCATAAGTTTTTCTTAAATAATTAGAAAACTATGATCTCTAGCAGAAACGTATCCGAGTAAAAAATGTAATTGCTGTCAGAGAGGTCACAGTCCATAGTAACTGACGCAATGTCATCGAGTAAAACAGGCGTTCCCCAAGGTTGTGTTGCTGTTCCTCAGCTATATAAACGATTTAGAAGACAATCTGAGCAGCCGTCTTCGGTTGTTTGTAGATGATACTGTCGTTTATCGACTAATAAAGTCATATGAAGACCAAACCAAACTGCAAAACGATTTAGAAAATATAGCTGAATGGTGCGAAAAGCGTCAGATGACCGTAAATAACGAAAAGTGTGGGGCCATTCACATGAGTACTAAAAGGAACTCGTTAAACTTCGATTACACGATAAATCAGTCTAATCTAAAAGCCGTAAATTCAACTAAATACCTAGGTATTACAATTACGAACAACTTAAATTGGAAAGAACACATAGAAAATGTTGTGGGGAAGGCTAACCAAAGGCTGCGTTTTATTGGCAGGACACTTAGGACATGTAACAGACCTACTAAGGAGACTGCCTACACTACGCTTGTCCGTCCTCTTTTAGAATACTGCTGCGCGGTGTGGGATCCTTACCAGATAGGACTGACGGAGTACATCGAAAAAGTTCAAAGAAAGGCAGCACGAAATATGGGAGAGAGTGTCACAGTAATGATACGGGATTTGGGCTGGAAATCATTAGAAGAAAGCCGTTTTTCGTTGAGACGGAATCTTTTCGCGAAATTCCGATCACCAACTTTCTCCTCCGATTGCGAAAATATTTTTTTGACACCGATCTAAATACGGTGGAACGATCACCACGATAAAATAAGGGAAATCAGAGTTCGTACGGAAATATATAGGTGTTCATTCTTTCCCTGCGCCATACGAGATTGGAATAATAGAGAATTGTGAAGGTGGTTCGATGAACCCTCTGCCAGGCACTTAAATGTGATTTGCAGAGTATCCATGTAGATGTAGACGTATATTTCCTACTCAAAGGTCGTTTTTCCTGTAGGACAAATAGTTTGTATGTAGCGACTGAGAGAATATGAAACTCTAGCGCATGGTTTTTGAAGGCGTTGTGGGCTGCATAAAACCCATTGGCATGGGGCAGCTGAAGCGCCCTGCATTAAATAAATCTACTACACGTAGAACACGAACACGGTACTTATATCTGGAGCAGTTTTACTTCCTATGACCCAATGCTCTCTGTAGTTGGTTCAAACGGCTCTGAGCACTATGGGATTTAACTTCTGAGGTCAACAGTCCCCTAGAACTTAGAACTACTTAAACCTATCCAACCTAAGAACATCACACACATACATGCCCGAGGCAGGATTCGAACCTGCGACCGTAGCGGTCTCGCGGTTCCAGACTATAGCGCCTAGAATCGCTCGGTCACTCTGGTCTGACGCTCTCTGTAGTGTTGATACGTTCGTAAATAAATATCTCACGGCGTAGCTCTCCAGAAAGTCAGCAGCAGATACTTTTACTGCCCGTAGTATTTCACAAATGTGTCCGTTTTTCCGACAAGATGCTTCGTGGTCCTGGTGAGACAGAGCAGCTACACCACTAAATACTAGCGCCTGTGAGTAAAACGAGGTCCAGCAGACTGGGCTCCGGCCTCGTCTCCCCAGCGCTCGCCACCTAGGCTCGCCAGCCAGCGTCGGCGTAGCGTTGCCGGCCCATTGCCTGTCCGGCACGGCGCGGCGCGGCGCCCTGGAATGTCGGCAATCGCGTCGCGGCCATTCCCCGGCACCACGGTGTGCCGCGCTGTGTTGGGCTGGGGTGTGGACAGCCGCCGTTATGCCGCCCTCTCTGCCTCGCCAGCTCCCTTCCTCCCCCACAACACACAGAATGAGCCCTGCTGCCGCTCTACACCTTGCCGACACGTTGTTGCTAAATGCTGTATGAAAGAGGAAGAGCCCCGGACTGCTCGCAACTGGCAACGTTCCACGGACGGGAAGAACTTCAGTCTTACCTGAGAAAGAAGAAAAACGGCTCACTGAAGCCCCAGGAACCATCACGGCATCCGCTTGAAATGATTTGTAGGAACCACAGAAAATAAAATTATTCAACGTAGGACTGTCAATATCACTTTTTCCGAGTTCGTATTCGGCATTTAGATATGTTTCTGCCACGCATTTTTATGGGACAGGGATTGCGTAAATACACTGAGGTGACATAGGTCATGGGATACCCACTAGTATCACGTCGCCGATGCTTTTGCCCGGCGTAGTGCAGCAACTCGACGTGGCACGGAATCAACGAGTCTTTGGACGTCCCTTGCAGAAATATTGAGCCACGTTGCGTGTATAGTCGATGGGATTCATGGCGGGCGATGTGCGTGGTCCAATCATTCACTCGCTTTGTTCATAATGTTCTTCACGCCACTCCTGAACAACTGTGGCCCAGTGTTATATTTGGGAATATGAAGTCTATGAATGGCTGCAAATGGTATCCAAATAGCCGAACAGAACCATTTCCCGTCAGTGATCGGTTCAGTTCGACCTGAAGACAATGCCATGTAAATATAGTACTTACCATTATGGAGCCACCATTGACTATTTGGGTCCATGGCTTCGTGGGATGTACGACAAGCTCGAACCTTAGCATCAAAGTTTACTAAATGAAATTAGGACTCATCTGACCAGGCCATGATTTTTCAATTAGCTACTGTTGAACCGATATGGTCACGAGACCAGGAGAAGCTCTGCAGTGTGGTAGCAACGGCACTTGCAACGGTCGTCTGCTGCTACAGCCAATTAACGCCGAATTCCTCCGCCCTGTCCTAACGGATACGTTCATCGTAGGTCCCACACCGATTTCTGCAGTTATTTTACGCGGTGTTGCTTCTCTATCAGCACTTACAACTCTACTTGAACGCCGCTGCTGGCGGTCGTTAAGGGAAGGCCGCCGGGCACTGTGTTGTCCGTGGTGACGGATAATGCCAGAAATTTTGTATTCTCGGCACACTCTTGAAACTGTGGACCTTGGGACATTGAATTCCCTACAGGTTTCGAGTGGAATGTCCCATACGTGTGGCTACAACTGCCTTTCTGCGATCAAAGTCTCTTCATTCCCCTAGTGCGCAATTCACGTGAATCAACAAAGTGCAACTGATATCTCTACCAATGTACTGCCCTTTCATACCCTCTGTACGATATATTATTTCCATCTGTATAGGTGCATATCGGTAGCCCACGATTTTTCTCGCCTCAGCGTATTTACGGCTTCAGTGTGATTAATTCTATCGTAAGCTTCTTCATAATGTGTTGGTTCCCTGACAGTGGTTGAAGAATAAATATTTCATACGTAAACTAAAAGTGTTTACCATCAAAAAATTGTGTACATGTTATACATGGTGGTTTAAAATTCCCCTTAGAGACTTATAGTATTTGTAGAAGGGACTGAGTAGATAATATTTTGAATTGGAACCCAAGTCCAGAAACGTACCGTTTGGAAACAACTTGGTAATGTGATCATATTTGCAAGTAATTTATTAGACGTGATCCAGTACATAATTCGATTTTACAGTTACGTTGGTTAACAAAGAAAGAAACAATTAAGGAACTTCCTCAGTTTTGACAAACGCTGTGTTTACACTTAAACGTAACCATTTTTTTACTTTTCAAATGAGGTGTAGCATTCTGATTTACTAGAAGTAAGGTTCGATGTGGCGATCACTAAGTTCGGTGCACACATTGTACGTAAGAATGATTTTGTTCCCCTCGACGTGATACAGTACAGCCACTTCCAGTTCGACTGTGCTCCGTCTCCTTGGAGCACCAACGTCTCGCCTGATGACACACACACGCACACACACACACACACACACACACACACACACACACACACACACACATGCCCCGGGGAGGATTCGAAGCTCCGACGGGGGATGCCGCATGAACCATGACAAGGCGGCGCCTGAGACCGCGCGGCTACCCCCCGCGGCAGGGTATGCGATGGAGTCAGACGTTGTGGAGAAGGATCTTGATAAAAGCGAGTAGAAGCTCTTCCATTACCGTGAACTTCGCAATACAGATGGATCACGTCGGCGTAAGCTGGAAACATGTAATCAACCATATTGCTCTAACACTCGCAGACACGTGAATGAGTCTCGAAGCAGGTCAAAGAGGTAGAATGGATGTCATATTACATCAGCTGATCCGACGTAAGCACGTCGCACCGTGACTAGACTGCTGCATGCCTATCTAACAAATATATTTCAAAATGGCTGCAGCACGGGAACGGTATATTTCCGGACGAGGGTTCAAGCTGAGGATATTCTCTAGTTATTGGCCTCTAGAACTCCTAGAAGTTTTTAAGCGTAATTTTGTAGTACCCTGTGTGTATGCGAGGTACAGAGCGCCATTTCAAGAGCATATATAAAAGAGGATTTCCTGTGTTTCTAACAGTTCCTCCACCCCCATCAGACGTTCTTCATTATGGGTATATCTATTAAGATATCGGAATAACGACAGAATAGTGACCTGAAACGATTGACCAGACAGATTAGGATACACGCTAAAATGTACTTCGTCTACTTCAGATTCAGTTTTACTCTGACCTTACTACAGGCATAATAGTGTGGCTGAATTTCAAAGAAACAGAGATTCTTCCGATGTTGACAAGTTATTCACTACAGCAAACACAGATTTCAATAATAAGTGACTGAATAGTGCAAATAACATTTACTTTCAGCCTCTCAAAAATTAGCGCATATCTTTGGTAACGGTCGCGATGCAAGTTATATTTTTCCTGTCGCATAAGAAAATGCACTTGCCGTTCCATAGAAGGCAAGAATAAGAGGTTGCCCATGCGCAGCCTCCTTCTGTGAGCACCGGTTGTATTTGTCCTTTCTTCTAAATTCCTAAGTAAACATTTCAAGTGCCACTTGCGGTGCAGCACGAGTAAACAGATATCCTCGCTCGACGAGGGCAAAAAGTGGAATGACCACTCGAGCACTCAGCTATGGACTTCACTCAAGCACTTCCCGCTTCCTCTTCCCCACGTTTTACCCCACCCATTGGTCATAACAGTGTATCAATAGATCATAGTCTTATAAAACATTTGCAGAAAACACGCTTGTTTATTCTAAACAGATCAGACGAAAACAAAATCAATTTACATTCGAAAAGTAATGCAAGCACGTCTTTAGCGTTAATTTTCAGATAACCACAAAGGAAGTCTGAAATAAATTACTATAAAAGGAGGTCCAGTTAGTTGAAACAATTTATTAATTATTGACCATGGTTTTTATTAGAAAACTAAGCGTCTTCAGCTCACATAACATCATGAGGACCCTTGCAGACCCTTGCAAAGGTCTGAAGCTCTAAAACACAGTGGTGAAAATATTTTTAAGGAACTCTCATGGAATTCCGAGCTATATGTGCGTCGCTGTGCTATACGAAAGTACCATATCACCACGTCAGGTCGTCCTATGTACAAATCACACGGTCATAGCAGCAACTGTAGACGACTTTAAATTGTTGGAGCTTTTAATAAATAAGTGTAATTCGACGGTTGTGAGACTTTTTTGTATTTCTAAGAATCACAGGCAAAACAACTGAAAACTAACAAGTTGTAACTAGTCTATGATGATGCTGTATCGTTAACGTGAGGTCTGCTAAGTTTATGTTGTTAAGAAGAATATCTCGTTTGATATAGGTACTTCCAAATCTGACTGCCAAAAAATGTTGAATTGTGTGTGTATTTCTAAGGGACCAAACTGCTGAGGTCATCGGTCCCTAGACTTACACACTACTTAAACTAACTTACGCTATGAACAACACACACACCCATGCCCGAGGGACGACTCGAACCTCCGTTGGGAGGGGCCACGCAATCAGTTACATGACGCCTCTAGCCGCGCAGCCACTCCGCGCCAGCCTGTGTGCCGAAAGAGCATATGCAGAAGATTAAATTGCAAAGTGCATAGCATATCGTTAGACAAGAAGATTGTTATGGCAATGATGTGTCCTAATTCTTATTAAAAGTATTACTGTTGTTATAAGTTATCATTTTTATCACCATCTTCATTATTATCTCTATGTTTTATTCGTTATTACTTCGTCTTTCGGGTACACACATATCAATAAACTCAGTTTTACTTCAGAAGCCGTATAGAACGCACGTTTGCATCAACGTAATCGTAACAGGAATATACTGTTTACAACTCTTGCTCAGCAGGTGACAGGTGGCATTGGAATTCACGCTTTTCGCTCTGTGTATTCCAAGTTTCTAGATCGTCTTTTCCCCAGCCGTGTAGACCCTTGAACCTAATCAGTTTATTACGAAAACAAGTGGTAGAGGAGGGAAACGTTGCTTGTATGTAGAAGTTCTATGTAGAAGTTCTCATACAAAGAATCTATAACCAATGTATATAGTAGTACCTCAATCCGAAAATAAAATAAATGATGGAGGTAAATCTGAAGCACATAAGTTTTTAGTATCTTCATAAAATATCAGTCTTTGGAAGGAAATTGAGGTCATTTGTCTGGCTGAGCACCATATTACTATATAAATAGATTATCTTGAAATAAATAGTTATAAATAAGGTGAAAATTTATGTAGATGTAATATGGAGGAGGAACTGCCTATTTCATAAACACTGAATATAAATCTTACATAAATTGTAAATAAATAAAGTTTTATAGATTAAGATCCCTACCCCCATGAACCATGGAACTTGCCGTTGGTGGGGAGGTTTGTGTGTCTCAGCGATACAGATGGCCGTACCGTAGGTGCAACCACAACGGAGGGGTATCTGTTGAGAGGCCAGACAAACGTGTGGTCCCTGAAGAGTGTTGTGGGACGTGAAACTGAAGCGTCACCCATCCACTAGTGTCAGCCCAGTTTGCAGGTGAATATAAGTTAATTTAGAGTTTTATTTATGTATTTTTTGTAATAATTGTAATGGTTGTGAATTGTCTACAGTTTGTATTTATTTTTTATGTTTCATGTACGGAGAGGGCGGCGCAACGAACGGAGACAGCATCTTCACTGCCGGGACCAGAGAGAAAATTGCTGGCCACTATACGTCGCGGGTCGACAGCCAAAGAGCAACAGAAGATCCTGAAACCGATTTGTTGCGTCGTGCTTCTAAAAATTGAAAATTAAGAATTTGCAATGTTTCTACAACAATGACGTCATAGAAAGTTTAATCATGTTGTAAAAGTTCAGTCCTCTCTTGTCAAGGCTCAGGTTCACGTCTATATGTAGGAAGATAATAAACTAGTGGATGCTACTGAAGTTTAAATACGTGTTCCGAGAATTTATTTATGAAGAATTATGTTACGTAATTTATTTGACAAGATTATTAATTTCTGACAACGTTCATCGCGAGTTTGAATCTCGTAAGTTTATTCAACGTGGTTCTAATATTTATTAAAGAAGATCACTTGCATTAATATAATTTCTGAGGAGAAACAAACGACATCTAAATTGAAAAAAGTTTTCGCAAACCAATTGGACTGAGTGACTTAATTCTGCGCATACGACTCAAATGATGATGTTTTAATTACAGTTTCGTTCAAGAACCATTCAGAGACAATTTAAAAAGAATTTAAATAATTTTTAAGTGTGTTGTAACTGACGTAGGTGACGAAGTCTGCACATGGTCATATGTCAAAAGAAAATCATTTATACAAAACTTACGTCGTTACACTACAAGAGGGGCAGCAGCCTTTTCAGTAGTTGCAGGGGCAACAGTCTGGATGATTGGCTGACCTGGCCTTGTAACACTAACCAAAACGGCCTTGTTGCGCTGGTACTGCGAACGGCTGAAAGCAAGGGGAAACTATAGCCGTAATTATTCCCGGGGGTATGCAGTTTTACTGTATGGTGAAATGATGATGGCGTCCTCTTGGGTAAAATATTCCGGAGGTAAAATAGTCCCCCATTCGGATCTCCGGGCGGGGACTACTCAAGATGACGTCGTTATCAGGAGAAAGAAAACTGGCGTTCTACGGATCGGAGCGTGGAATGTCAGATCACTTAATCGGGCAGGTAGGTTAGAAAATTTAAAAAGGGAAATGGATAGGTTAAAGTTAGATATAGCGGGAATTAGTGATGTTCGGTGGCAGGAGGAACAAGACTTTTGGTCAGGTGAATACAGGGTTATAAATAGAAAATCAAATAGGGGTAATGCCGGAGTAGGTTTAATAATGAATAAAATAATTGGAGTGCGGGTAAGCTACTACAAACGGCATAGTGAACGCATTATTGTGGCCATGATAGACACGAAGCTCATGCCTACCACAGTAGTACAAGTTTATATGCCAACTAGCTTTGCAGATGACGAAGAAATTGATGAAATGTGTGATGAGATAAAAGAAATTATTCAAGTAGTGAAGGGAGACGAAAATTTAATAGTCATGGGTGACTGGAATTCAAGAGTAGGAAAAGGGAGAGAAGGAAACATAGTGGGTGAATATGGATTGGGGGAGAGAAATGAAAGAGAAAGCCGTATGTTAGAATTTTGCACAGAGTACAACTTAATCATAGCTAACACGTGGTTCACGATTCATAAAAGAAGGTTGTATACGTGGAAGAAACCTCGAGATACTAGAAGGTATCAGATAGATTATATAATGGTAAGACAGAGATTTAGAACCAGGTTTTAAATTGTAAGATATTTCCAGGGGCAGATGTGGACTCTGTCCATAATCTATTGGTTATGAACTGTAGATTAAAACTGAAGAAATTTCAAAAAAGTGGGAATTTAAGGGGATTGGACCTGGATCAACTGACTAAACCAGAGGTTGTACAGGGTTTCAGGGAGAGCAAAAGGGAACAATTTACAAGAATGAGGGAAAGAAATACAGTAGAAGAAGAATGGGTAGCTTTGAGGGATGAAGTAGTGAAGGCAGCAGAGGACCAAATAGGTAAAAAGACGAGGGCTAGTAGAAACCCTTGGGTAACAGAAGAAATATTGAATTTAGTTAGTGAAAGGAGAAAATATAAAAACGCAGTAAATGAAGCAGGCAAAAAGGAATACAAACGTCTCAAAAATGAGATTGATAGGAAGTGCAAAATGGCTAAGCAGGGATGGCTACAGGGAAAATGTAAGGATGTAGAGGCTTATCTCACTAGGGATAAGATAGATACTGCCTACAGGAAAATTAAAGAGACCTTTGGAGAAAAGAGAGCCACTTGTATGAATATCAAGAGCTCAGATGGAAACCCAGTTCTAAGCAAAGAAGGGAAAGCAGAAAGTTGGAAGAAGTATATAGAGGGTCTATACAAGTGCGATGTACTTGAGGACAATATTATGGAAATTGAAGAGCATGTAGATGAAGAAGAAATATGAGATACGATACTGCGTGAAGAGTTTGACAGTGCACTGAAAGACCTGAGTCGAAACAAGGCCCCGGGAGTAGACAACATTCCATTGGAATTACTGACGGCTTTGGGAGAGCCAGTCCTGACAAAACTCTACTATCTGGTGAGCAAGATGTATGAGACAGGTGAAATACCCTCAGACATCAAGAAGAATATAATAATACCAATCCCAAAGAAAGCAGGTGTTGACAGATGTGAAAATTACCGAACTATCAGTTTAATAAGTCACAGCTGCAATATACTAACGTGAACTCTTTATAGACAAATGGAAAAACTGGTAGAAGCCGACCTCGGGGAAGATCAGTCTGGATTCCGCAGAAATGTTGGAACACGTGAGGCAATACCGACCCTACGACTTATCTTAGACGAAAGATTAAGGAAAGGCAAACCTACGTTTCTAGCATTTGTAGACTTAGAGAAAGGTTTTGACAATGTTGACTGGAATAGTCTCTTCCAAATTACGACGGTGGCAGGGGTAAAATACAGGGAGCGAAAGGCTATTTACAGTTAGTACAGAAACCAGATGCCAGTTATAAGAGTCGAGGTGCATGAAAGGGAAGCAGCGGTTGGGATGCGAGTGAGACAGGGTTGTAGCCTGTCCCTGATGTTATTCAATCCGTATATTGAGCGAGCAGTAAAGGAAACAAAAGAAAAATTCGGAGTAGGTATTAAAATCCATGGAGAAGAAATAAAAACTTTGAGGTTCGCCGATGACATTGTAATTCTGTCAGAGACAGCAAAGGACTTGGAAGAGCAGTTGAACGGAATGGACAGTGTTTTGAAAGGAGGTTATAAGATGAACATCAACAAAGGCAAGACGAGGTCAATGGAATGTAGTTAAATTAAGTCGGATGATGCTAACGGAGTTATATTAGGAAATGAGACACTTATAGTAGCAAAGGCGTTTTGCTATTTGGGGAGCAAAATAACGTGATGGTCGAAGTAGAGAGGATATAAAATGTAGACTGGCAATGGGAAGGAAAGCGTTTCTGAAGAAGAGAAATTTGTTAACATCGAGTGTAGATTTAAGTGTCAGGAAGTAGTTTCTGAAAGTATTTGTATGGAGTGTAGCCATGTATGGAAGTGAAACATGGACGATAAATAGTTTAGACAAGAAGAGAATAGAAGCTTTTGAAATGTGGTGCTACAGAAGAATGCTGAAAATTAGGTGGGTAGATCACGTAACTAATGAGGAAGCATTGAATAGAATTGGGGAGAAGAGTAGTTTGTGGAACAACTTGACTAGAAGAGGGGACCGGTTGGTAGGACATGGTCTGAGGCATCAAGGGATCACAAATTTAGCATTGCAGGGCAGCGAGGTGGGTAAAAATCGTAGAGGGAGACCAAGAGATGAATACACTAAGCAGATTCAGAAGGATGTAGGTTGCAGTAAGTACTGGGAGATGAAGAAGCTTGCACAGGATAGAGTAGCATGGAGACCTTCATCAAACCAGTCTCTTGACTGAAGACAATAACAACAACAGATTAAGATCTAACACCATGCGTTTGTGAGTTAATAATGGGGACATAATGCTTTATTAACCACAGTATAATGGTACCGAGTGGGATATTGAGAAATTTTCATGAAATAGTATTTTCACGCCTTTTGGCAGAGGGAGCTGCGACAGCGTCAGTGTATGAAACTGTATAAACCTCTATTTTGTCAACGAAAGGCACAGATGTATTTGTTTCTCTGAAGGAATCTGAATTGAAATGGTACCCTTTCTGTGAAGGACAAGCACTTCAATCTCCCCTCTCTGGTTGCAATTAATTTGATTTAGAATAGTTTTCTGTGTAACCCGTTTCCTTAAACGTTTGCAGTTCTAGATATTTATTTGACTACCGTCACATGGTACAGGACTGAAAGGCACTTTCTTTGCTGCTGCATGTATCTAGTACTGTAGAAAGTGATAGAAAGCAGCAGTTTCGCTGTTAGGACACTAAGATATGGGAGAGTCTGTGACTGGAGGAATCACACTATTGGATTTAAAATATCTTCACAGCAGCGGAGAAAAAACTGGAGCAAGTCAGTGTGGCGTGATAAAACGCGGAGAAATGGGGTACTGCTTCTGATTTATAGCGAATTCTTCCCTCCACTCCGTTCCTCGGGCCACGTCGGAGCATTTCTCTTAGACGCGTAAGAAGTAACCTATTTCTCCGGAACTTGTTCTGCAATATTCATGACCCGTGACGCTACGATTTATGGGGGCAAGGCCTGCGGTGTCCGACTGAGAGTTTGCCACTGCCGTGCTGTGCGCGTGGGCATGCGCCCGTGTGGGAGGGAGAGTGTGCCGCGGGCTAGCCTATCTTTGCAGGTCTCCGCTGCGCGCGACCGAGCGGGGAACTTGACGTATGGCTGAAAGTCGCCAGCGCGGTGATTCATTCGGCACCGTAGGGGTAGCGCAGGTAGCGGGTACGCTGACATCCGCCTCACGGACGTGCTGGACGTTTATCGCGCTACGGCCGCCAGCAATTAATTCAGCCCTCTTGTCGTGTGGCGCGATCTCTAAGCATGTGTTTGTACTTCCTCAGGCAGTTACAAGTAGCCTAGTTGCTACGTCGAGCGAGGCAAATGAAGTGCATTGAACCGAACACAGACTTTTATCATTGCCTATAACTTACTGGCTATTACATTCAGTGACTGCGAATATCAAGAACCTGGAGTAAGGATGTTAGAGATAAATACACTTCTGAAAATTGAAATAAGAACACCGTGAATTCATTGTCCCAGGAAGGGGAAACTTTATTGACACATTCCTGGGGTCAGATGCATCACATGATCACACTGACAGAACCACAGGCACATAGACACAGGCAACAGAGCATGCACAATATCGGCACTAGTACAGTGTGTATCCACCTTTCGCAGCAATGCAGGCTGCTATTCTCCCATCGAGACGATCGTAGAGATGCTGGTTGTAGCCCTGTGGAACGGCTTGCCATGCCATTTCCACCTGGCGCCTCAGTTGGACCAGCGTTCATGCTGGACGTGCAGACCGCGTGAGACGACGCTTCATCCAGTCCCAAACATGCTCAATGGGGGACAGATCCGGATATCTTGCTGGCCAGGGTAGTTGACTTACACCTTCTAGAGCACGTTGGGTGGCACGGGATACATGCGGACGTGCATTGTCCTGTTGGAACAGCAAGTTCCCTTGCCGGTCTAGGAATGGTAGAACGATGGGTTCGATGACGGTTTGGATGTACCGTGCACTATTCAGTGTCCCCTCGACGATCACCAGTGGTGTACGGCCAGTGTAGGAGATCGCTCCCCACACCATGATGCCGAGTGTTGGCCCTGTGTGCCTCGGTCGTATGCAGTCCTGATTGTGGCGCTCACCTGCACGGCGCCAAACACGCATACGACCATCATTGGCACCAAGGCAGAAGCGACTCTCATCGCTGAAGACGACACGTCTCCATTCGTCCCTCCATTCACGCCTGTCGCGACACCACTGGAGGCGGGATGCACGATGTTGGGGCGTGAGCGGAAGACGGCCTAACGGTGTGCGGGGCCGTAGCCCAGCTTCATGGAGACGGTTGCGAATGGTCCTCGTCGATACCCCAGGAGCAACAGTGTCCCTAATTTGCTGGGAAGTGGCGGTGCGGTCCCCTACGGCACTGCGTAGGATCCTACGGTCTTGGCGTGCATCCGTGCGTCCCAGGTCGACGGGCACGTGCACCTTCCGCCGACCACTGGCGACAACATCGGTGTACTGTGGAGACCTCACGCCCCACGTGTTGAGCAATTCGGCGGTACGTCCACCCGGCCTCCCGCATGCCCACTATACGCCCTCGCTCAAAGTCCGTCAACTGCACATACGGTTCACGTCCACGCTGTCGCGGCATGCTACCAGTGTTAAAGACTGCGATGGAGCTCCGTATGCCACGGCAAACTGGCTGACACTGACGGCGGCGGTGCACAAATGCTGCGCAGCTAGCGCCATAAGACGGCCAACACCGCGGTTCCTGGTGTGTCCGCTGTGCCGTGCGTGTGATCATTGCTTGTACAGCCCTCTCGCAGTGTCCGGAGCAAGTATGGCGGGTCTGACACACCGGTGTCAATGTGTTCTTTTTTCCATTTCCAGGAGTGTACGTAGGACCTGATACGCTCGTATCGATTTAGTTGCCCCGCATAGTCATCGGCCAAAGATTCTTTCGCCACCAGATGAACGCTGGTTGCGGTATAGTCTTTGGAATGATACGGACATTGATGTCAGATTGTGGGACGCAGGAATACTCTCAGTGGAAACCACAGGGCTCGTGAGACTACACACAAATTTTATTTCAAATACTTAACGATACACGCTAGTGGCAACAGACTACAGATTCTTTCACGAACCACTTGAATCTTAGTTTGAAATGAAATAAAATCAGGCGAAACCCGCTTTAACTTTAAAGCTCAATAAAAAAGAGTAAAAGAGACGCAACAGTAACGCCAATGCAACAGGCTAACACAAAAAGCATAAAAACTCTAAAGTATTTACGAGACACAAAGCCATCGAGATCTTAACTGACAAGATAGCACATAAATCCTTCCACTGTGCCCAACCAGTCTGTATCTTATCAAATAACTACTAGGGTCTATTCGTGTAAGGTTCTAGTAATAGCACTGTGCCAAAACAACTGATGCACATCATGAAACACACAGCGTGAACAAACTTCCCAAAATAAATATATAGAACCACACCAAGCTGCAGCTTACGAGTACATTAGATTAAATCCAGAACATAAACACGCCAAAACTAGTATTACAAAATTTGAACAACCCTCCACCATGTTTTTGTGTAAACAAAGGAAACGGCCATGGTTCATAATAGTCTTTAAGGAAATTAGGAAACAACTTGAAACGCTTAGGTTATAGTAATTGTAGCCAGCAACAATATCACCTCCGACGGTAGCGCGCTAACACTTTATGTGCTGTACATCGTCTCTTGACCTCAGACTGCCTACACAAATCACGGTAGCTAATAGTATATCACAGCATCGCATAAAGCCCTAAATAACGTGCCGCAGCCTCTCCACGCATATTCTCTCTCTTTCCTCCGAGAACTGCCCAGACGGCGCAAAGAGCTTTGGGTCAGATCAACAGCGACAGGCAACGGACTGTCTCGCAGACGACGAGTTCTTCAACAGAAGAGTGCACAGCGCGCTCGGGAAAATCTTTGCAAGACAGCACCTATCAACTCCGCTGTTTGCTGTTGATGTAATGAGATCATGCGAGAGACAGGGTGATTGGTGCTCAATGACCTTAGTTACGTGACTGGTTCAGTCTCATTTGCGTCAATCTTATTTGCTTCCACGATACTGCACTGCCTGGATTTTTAAGAAGAACAATGTAATATTCCTTCAGAGATGCAGACATGACAGATGGAACATTACACCGTACTTCTTAAAAACATAGGCACGGGAACATCGTATGAATCAGCCGATACAAGGCACCGACTTTCAATTAAAATGTCCTCACCCTGTGTGAGGATTACATAATGTTTACGAATCCGTGAACGACGACACATGGAAGCTGAGGACTGGCCGTGAGTCGTGCACCGATAGCCAGAGCGGATAAGGCTATCGCTCACCTAAAGCGGAAATCCGGGTTCCAGTCCCGATCCGGCACAAATTTTCATTGTCTCATTTCATTATACAGCTGATGGTTGTCCGTAATCGCAACTGCGAATACATGTCATGTATTATTTGCCTCTGACTTGTCTCTGGTCTATTGTTTGTTTGTCCGTCGCCCATCCGGTCTGTCTGTAAGATTACTTGAGTACAGCCAACTATGGCAATTGGAGACATTGCGATCGTTCCAAGCATAAACTAAAAACAAATTTGTTATTACTATGCTGTTAATATACGCATAGGAGGGTCACAGGAGACTGCTCGTGGTTTCAGTATTCTATTGGATAACGAATTTCGCACTTGTGTCTGTCGAAAAGCGAAGTTTCTATAGTAAGCAATATTGGACATTGTTCTCTGGATATACGGGTTGAACCAGAGCTCCAGCGATAAAATTTAGGAGATTATTCTGAGATATTTCCTGAGTATATTCATATACTTCGTGTATGGATTCAATGAATGCAACAAAAAGTTACACGGAGACGATATGCTCAGCTGTTTCCGTACCGATTCAACCCACAGCGCAGTAGTTTTGAATCTGTACGCATTTGCATGGAAAAGTATTCAGGAGAGGGTAAAGATCTCAAAACCGTGGATATGGCAGTCCGCCAAGGTGTAAGATCTGGGAGAGTTGAGAAAAACAAATGTGTTCAAAATCCCTAATAAGGAATGTGCAAATGCCATGGGCTTCGTAATTTAGGTACACGTGGATAATTGTAGATCAGACTGGTTCAGGACAGAGAAAGGCCTATAACAGGGTAGTGGGCTTTCCCCATTATCTTCTATTGCATTAAACAATATGATTATGAAGGACACTAAGGAAAAAGGAAATGTTGATCTCAAAGCCTTAGTCTTTGCTGATGATGTAGCTATTTGCGGAGAAATAGAAATAGCGGTACGGGGAAGGTTAGAGGCTTGGAACTTGAGGCAGAACTTTCTCGATTCTACATTTCAGTTTGTACTTTTACGTGGCGACAAACTGCTTACAATTGTATGAGTTTTCTTACGTATCAGTTACAAAAATTAAGAACTACACATTAACTGCATTCATTATTAATACGCAGCTAATATCGGAATTGATAAACTAAATCAGCTACTTCAGATTTTGATGACAATAAGGATCTAGTTATAATGTTTATTTCAGGAAGGTTTAATAAAGTGAGTCACAAACATCTCTTTTCCTGTATTTGCAAAGAACAAATGTTGGATTGGCTGATATAATCACGGCTTCAAAATGACAGCGAAGGTAGTTAGTGTTAAACCTAAGGCAGTGATTTTGAAATAGCGAGTGGAACATACGATCGAGCTCCTATGTCCACTAGCTACTTTGTAAACACTAATCGTGGTCGTCATTAACTACGAAAAGCACTGTTCCGCGACTTCGGCCCCTACGTGTGAAATCGGACGCTACATCAGCTGTCGGCGTGCTTGTAACGTGCGGTCTTGGCTGTGGTACAGAGGGTGACTTTAGCCTGCGTAACAACTTTCAGTAAATATAAAACTCTACCTTTGAATGAAGTATTTGCTGTCTTATTACACGCGCAAATAACGATAATAATATCGCTGTTTGCTAATTTAAACCATGTGGATTGGTGTGATTCCAAAGCATCTGGTGGATTTAGGAGCTCGATCGTATGTTTCACCCACTATTTCAAAAGCACTGCCTTAAGTTTAACACTGACGTCCATCAATGTTGTTTTGAAGCCGGGCAGCTAACATTTCGCACTGCGGCAAGAAAAGTGACACGAGTCAAAGAACGGCAATTTTTAGTTTATGTTGCTGAAAAATAAAGTGCCCCAACGCCACGCCTCTATCTCGCAGTTTGTCTAGTTCAGGGCAATTGTGTTAAGTTTGTTGTAGCCCGAGTAGCGTGTCGCCCGAGAACAGTGTCGCTTTAGCGTTGCTACGGCCAGGTGTGCATGGGTCATTCAAGAAAAGCGGTACATTCGGAGCTGTGATACTTTTCATGTAGAAGCTAAGTTGACAGTTATTTTTAATATCATTGAGTGTTTCAAAGTCTGTGTTTATAATGTCTGTATCTTACATTACAATGTCCTTCAGATATGCACGCGTGTCCGAAGGAACGGACACTGTTTTGAAGATTACAGCTATTGTAAGTATAAGAAACTTCCTATGCTCCAGCATACAAGGAAAAAATGGATATTCCTTACATAACCAAAGTTCACATTGAATCCCTTTTTTCGTGAAAGGGTAGTCGTACATTATATTGGTACATCTATATTCAGTATTTTCATAAACTGTATTCCTTAAACTGTATCTAAGTGTTCTTTATTAAACTGTATTACTTTCCTTAAATTGTAATGTTGCATTTTGTATTTTCCTAATAAGGCGATTTCTACTGGCTTTTCTTTATTCATTCTAACTTATATATTAGGTTTTCCCGATAGGGGATCGTATGTCTAGTTTTATTACAGCAAGAAAAAGTGGCAAAAGTATTACATGAGCGGTCATAATAAAAGCAAAACGTTTTTAGAAAGACAAGGAAAGTTACACAAGGCAAATAAGTATAATTATCTGATAACATCTCACATTCTATGAGAACATAACAACACATATTTATTACTGTTGTATTGAATGTAATGGAATTTTCCGCAAAATATACTTTCTTGAAATGCAATGGATGCATACACTATTTCAGTATCATGCTTATAGCGATTGTTCTCAAGTATAGCATTTTTTAGTTGCATGACTGTTCTTTCTGCAAGCGATTTGTTCTTTGCAGCACAGGAAAAGACATGTTTGTGACTCAGCTTATTAAATCCTCCGAAAACAAATATTATAATTAGGTTCTTATAGTCGACAAGGTCTCAAGAAGCTAATATAACTTATTATTTCCAAAATTTACTGTGAATTAATAATCAGTTCTCTTAATGTGGGTTTCAAGATGGAAGTAAGAAGTAGGGTGAGGTACGTCAATCAGGAGGGCAGGGAGTAAAGTTGTAGCTCCACTTGGTTTAGTTAGTATCGTGGAGTGAGCGACAGTGGAGTGCCCGTTCGATTTCACGGTATGATTTGCTGACGGTCGCTCAATCACCGTCAAGCAGTGTTCACTCCGTACCCATTTGAATATTGTGCAGTGTGGTTGTGATCCTGGCCGACTGTCGATTGTTTCATGGGTAAGCAACGTCAGGGAAACTGGTATACGAAGAAAAAAATACCTTATTTACCACGAACAACCAAGTCATCTCAGAATATTGACATGGACGCATTTGTATTACGATCCCTTCACAAAAATGGTGCTGATGTTAGGTTGTCTGCTTGTTCTGTAGTGCGAATGGTCCTTAATATCTAAATTTTAATCCCTACAA
Source organism: Schistocerca americana (assembly GCF_021461395.2). NCBI lineage: Eukaryota > Metazoa > Arthropoda > Insecta > Orthoptera > Acrididae > Schistocerca > Schistocerca americana. The sequence goes on from NC_060120.1 coordinate 618,531,061, forward strand.
ACGGGTACGGTGTAGGAACTTAATCTGAGCTATTTTGTTGCTCGAGAAAATGCATGTGACGCACTTCGTGGCATGCCTCACGACACAGCTGTTTTCCTCAGTGACGATGCTCACTTTCATCTGTCGGAAAGTTTGAACATGTGCTATTGGAGCCCTAATAACCCCAGACAACTTCCATTATCGTCCCATACACTGACGTGTAACTGTGCACATTTGTGAACTGAAGTAATGGGTCCATGTTTTTTTTATTATTCTTTTACTATATTTTTTTAATTTTTTTTAAGGAAACGAATTGGCAGTTTCGGTAACCTCTGACCGTCAAGTCCACATGATTCATGCCATCATCCGAACAGGACGGGACAACGGCACTTAGCGCGTGTGTCTACCACTGTTTTTCGGTAACACCTCCTAGGATGGTGGCCTCCTTAAGGGGTGATCTGCACTCCAAGGTAAGTAGCCGGATTTGGCCCCTACGACTATATTAAAGGGCATCTAAAGTCACATGTTTACAACGATCTTCCTAGGACCGTGACTTACCAATTAAGCTGTCGCCAACATACCCGTCGATACTCCGGAGAGTTCGATTAACGCACTGTATTGAGAATCATGGACACCATCAGTCCGATATGTTTAAAACTGCATGATCATAAAATTTAAATGTTATTTTTGCTGGTGTTCAAAGAATTAAACGTATATTGACTGTACATTGTTTAACTGTATTTATAAACAAGCAAGTTACACAGCCCTACCCTGTACGATTTTTGATATCGCAATTTTGACAGAGGCTATTATTTGCAAAGGATAACACATGGATAAGGGTTGTGGCTTGTGTAGTTGTTATATTAATTTTAATTCTATGTTAATAATGAACTGTAATTTTCAGATTATTTTCAGTTTAGCACTCGCACTATTATTACTGTACCATTATGAATCTATCACACAAATCAAAAGTCACGCCTCGTCATGGTTGCGTCGGCGAAAAATTGGTGTTCAAGAATCTCACGCAACTTCTTCACGTCTCTGATAAAACATTTAAACGGCGAGTAAGTCATTGTCCCTGCGGCAGCAATGTCAAACAAACTCTCACTGTGTTACAAGTGCACTACTTCAGAATTTCGGAGATAACTTAGTGGTATGCAAATAAACAACCCGTTACTTTAAGAATTTTTCAACGGAAAATTCACCAAAATATTAATTTTACATCTGCACCATCGACAAAGCATCTTCACACTTCAAAAACTCGCTATCTTCTTCTTCTTCCTACAACTACTTTGAAAGTCATCACGGAGCACTCCAAGTCAGTGGTCAACTAAAAAAGCCTTCGTGACATTATATTTAAGCTTAATTTATTTAATATTTAAGCGCTTGGACTAGAACAGTTATTTGGAGTAGTGCAGTTATTTACAGTTATAGAAATAACTGTTACATCTTTTTGTCTTTCCAGTGCAATACATACATGCAAAACTCTTAATTTCGAAAATTATAAAGGTATCTACATTTCCAACATAGACAAATCGATGGTAATTTTTTAAAGTTGCATCGAAAATTGTTTTTCGAAATTTTGTTATTTAGTCTGTTGGGAATACTTGTTTCATAATAAACTCCAAGTTTAAAGAGTACTAACTGACAGTAACTAAGAGCAAAACTGTAGCTACGCTTAACATCAGACAGTACAATATCTCCAGCAACTGCTCAATATAAACAATCTAAACAATCACCTACTCCTATTAAAGGTACTTGTGGAGTGGGAATGTAGTCTTATATTATTTTCAGCCTACCAAGATCGATTGTGTGTTGGTCATTCAGGCGACCGTCCGAAGTTTTACAATGTACAATAGTATTGCCGGAAATTTCGGTGTCGTTGTACTCGGAATCCTTAAATGGCTCAAATGGCTCTAAGCACTATGGGATCTAACATCTGAGGTCATCAGTCCCCTAGACTTAGAACTACTTAAATCTAACAAACCTAAGGACATCAGACACATCCATGCCCGAGACAGGATTCGAACCTGCGACCGTAGCAGCAGCGCGGTTCCGAATTGAAGCGCCTAGAACCGCTCGGCCACCGAGGCCGGCTGGGAATTCTTCCTGCGATGCTTAATTTCATTGCAGTGTTACATATTTTTAGATATAAAATACCTAAACATATGGGTATCTGAAAATTATGTGAAGTAACTGTAATTTGGGAAAGTAGAAAGTTACTTTACTTAAAAACCACGGCCACATTTCCAAATGAAACTGTCATGCTACGAAATTTTTGTGGGAAAGGCGTTTCGGTGTGAATGAAAACTACGTAAACCTTCAATGCCCGAAAGAATTTCGAAATGAAAATCTCTTTGCTTTTATTAAACTGTGCTATCTAGTTTCAGATGTAAGTCGAATAGAAAATAAACTAAAACATGTTACTGATCACGTTGAATGAGTGGATCACATATAGCGTTCCCCTTCTAACTTACCTCGTTTCTACTCAGTACAAGTTTTATACTGCATTAAGTTTGCTAAAGAGAGGCTTTACTTATGCATTTCAGTGAAGCCTTTGGCCTTTAACCTCACAGTATACGTAATGTAACTTTACGCTCACTAGTGGATGTATGTAACCATTACTTGACTGCATTTGGAATTTCTTTGTTTAAATCACCTGTGATCATAATTACATACATTATGTGTATTCCTTGTGAACACAGAGCATGTGGCCTACAACATGTTAAAATTATATATGATTTTATAAACTCTATTTGTATTTCAAAGTTTAATTTTCCAGTGACGAACACGTACACAGCAATTGAACTAAATATCATCAGAATGTATGTAAGACGAGGTACTGATTCACTAAATGTAGTCAGAATAGAAAATCACTGTTCCCTAAGTGCCCAAAACAAAGGTCAAAAATTGCCTAAATAATAAATTGGTTTGCCTGTGCGATAGCTGATAGTTCAGCTACAGAACATAGACTATGCGGAATAGAAAGAGGCCGCAATCCATGCACCAAAATTTAGTACGCATTCACGAAGTCTGTCGTATGGCAAACCAGTAAATAGCTGCGTCTAAAGCCAAAGACGAACGGATACGTTTTGTTTATTTCATTATTTGTGCATTTTAGATGCTGGACTTACCGACAGGGAAACATTTCTTTGACGTACAGCTAAAGTTAAAAATACAGAATGAGCAAGTGCAAGAGAGAAAAACACACAAGAAAGTAACGAGCGGTTTTCACAAAACAGCTGATACCAGTACATAGGCAAAATGTTTTTCCGATTTCCTTGCTGTAAACAATAAAAGCTCACTAAACTTAAAGAATATCGAATGTAAATGAAGCAGAGCTATATCAACTCTTGGGGTTATCTTTCCGGTGGTAATTCTCGACCTCCTTTAAAAAATTAGAAACCTTGTTTCGGATTAGTGCGTTTCTTTCGCCTCTAATTCAATCGTGAGGATGTCAAATGCCACATAAAATTGATTTATTTTGTGTCTTACAGTTTCATATCACAGCTCGATCATGAAGTGACTGTTTCTTCGATGTGGGTCATACATTATGTGATCAAAAGTATCCGGACACCCCCAAAAACATAAGTTTTTCAAATTAGTTGCTTTTTTCTGCCACCTACTGCCAGGTACTCCATATCAGCGACCTCAGTATTAAACATCGTGACGGAACAGAATGGGGCGCTCCGCTGAACTCGCGGACTTCGAACGTGGTCAGGTGATTGGGAGTCACTTATATCATAAGCCTGTACGCGAAATTTCCACACCCCTAAACATCCTTAGGTCCACTGTTTCCGATGTGATAGTGAAGTGGAAACGTGAAGGGATACGTACAGCACAAAAGCGTACAGGCCGACCTCGTCTATTGACTGACAGAGACCGCCGACAGTTGAAGGGGGTCGTAATGTGTAATAGGCAGACATCTATAAGCACCATCACACAGGAATTCTAAACTGCATAAGGATCCACTGCAAGTACTATGACAGCTAGGCGGGAGGTGAAAAATCTTGGATATCATGGTCGAGCGTCTGCTCATAAGCCACACATCACGCCTCGCTTGGTGTAAAGAGTGTAAATATTGGGTGTCTGTGTGGTGGAAAAACGTTCTGTGGAGTGACGAATCACGGTATAGAATGTGCTAATCCGATGACAGGCTGTGGGTATGGCGAATGCCCGGTGAACGTCATTTGACAGCGTGTGTAGTGCCAACGGTAAAACTCGGAGGAGGTCGTGTTATGGTGTGATAGTGTTTTTCATGGAGGGAGCTTGTACTCCTTGTTGTTTTACGTGACGCTATCACAGCACAGGACTAAATTGATGTTTTAAGCACCTTCTTGCTTCCCTTTGTTGAAGAGCAATTCGAGGATGGCGATTGCATCTTCCGACACGAGCGAGTTCCTGTACATAATACACAGCCTGTGGCGGAGTGGTTACACGGCGATAACATCCCTGTAATGGACTGGCCTGCACGGAGTCCTGACCTGAATCCTATAGAACACCTTTGGGATGTGTTCTAACGCTGACTTCTTGCCAGGCCTCACCGACCGACTATCTCATCAAATGTATCCGGACACACCCAAAAACATACGTTTTAAAATTAGGTCCTTTTTGCCGCCACCTACTACCAGGTACTCCATATCAGCGACCTCAGTGCAGCACTCCGTGAAGAGTGGGCTGCCATCCCCCAAGAAACTTTCCAGCACCTGATTGAACATATGCCTGCGAGAAGTGGAAGCTGTCATCAAGGCTAAGGGTGGGTCAACACCATACTGAATTCCAGCTTTACCGACGGAGGGCACCTCGAACTTGTCTTTTTCAGCCAGGTATCAGGATTCTTTTGGTCACATAGTGTAGCTAATATTATTCTTAATTTCCTATTTCTGTGCAGTGGAAAATTTGAAGGATTTGCAACGGAAAATGTGGTCACTGGCTACTTTGTGTTTGGATCATTGCCGTGTACTAAATTTAGGTAACATATACAAATTGTTTTTAAAGTTGGAAGGAAAGTCACACCTCACTACAACATGGAAAAGAGGTTGCAGGCTGCAGCTCAGTCGTGAACAGTTGGTGTCAGTAAACGTCCATTTCTCAAATTAGTGATCGCTTACTGCTGGAAGAAAAAGGAGAAGACGTTCCAGACCATCAGTTATATAACGGAAAAAAACTAAACACATCACATATTTCGGAAAGTGTTTGACAAAAGTTTCTTTGCAACATTTATGAATTGTAATTTATTAAACAAACATAATTCGTATTACATAATATATTAGCGTGAACGTATAGGTCCGGCCCTAATTGAATATAATTTTCGTTTTTTAAAAATTTAATTTTAATGCAGCCAACTGTCTTCATTTAAAGTAATAACTATGTTAATTCGGAATAGATTCTATGATCGAGAATGTCTTGGCATCAATTGTGTGAGATACTGATGTACTACCTATAAATGACATATGAAAACATGTGCCGCCCTAGGACTCCAACTCGGATTTCCCACTTATTACTAGCAGTTGCCTTGACCACTTCGGCAATCGGTGCTCGCCAGTTTATTAGGAATTAAACGACAATTCATCCAGACACACAAACAAATAATACCTAGGTGTTACCTTGTAGTTTATTTAGCAGCTCAAAGTCTCAGATAAGAAAAACAAGAAGAAATACAAAAACTGCTGCAAGGAAAAAAACGATATTTCTAAAACGAAATAGTTCATTGTCATGTGAGGTTAGATTCGGTGGCAGTTTACAGCCTGCATATGTGAACATAACGAGTTTAAAACCTTACATATAATCAAAGATTTTCCTCCCTTAAGAGTTTTCATATAGTAGCTTCGATTACTTCCATTCCGTAAGCATGTTCATTTCGAGCCATAGCAGTGAGCAACTATTGCTTCGCGTTTACTCGGTTTCAATACGAGACCGAGCAGAATTGTTGACTTTCCTTTCTGTATACCGGTATTGTCTGTTCTGTGGCTGAGCTTTGTCTTGCAACTGCATGCGACTGAGCTGAAATACACTAAGGTGACAAAATTCTTCGGATAGCGATATGCACATATACAAATGGCGGTAGATTAGTGTACACAAGGTATAAAAGTGCAGTGCATTGGCGGAGCTCTCACTTATACTGAGGTCTTCATGTGAAAAGGTTTCAGAAGACACTATGGCCGCACGACGGGAATCAACAGAATTTGAACGCAAAGTGGTAGTTGGAGATAGAAGCAGGGGACACTGTATTTCGGAAATCGTTGGGGAATCCAATACGCCGAGATCCACAATGTCAAAAGTGTGCCGAGAATACCAAATTTCAGACGTTATCTCTCACGACGGACTTCACTTAACGACAGAGAGCAGCAGCATTAGCAAAGATTTGGCAGTGTTAATAGACAAGCAACACTGCGTAAAATAACCTCAGAAAGAAATGCAGCACTGACGACGAACGTATCCGTTAGGAGAGTGCGGCGAAATATGGCGTTAATGGACCACGGCAGAAGACGACCGAAGCGAATGTCTTTGCCAACAGCACGACATCGCCTGCAGCGCCCCTCCTGGACTCGTGAACGCACCGGCTGGATCCTAGAGGACGGGAAAACTGTAGCCTGGTCGGATGAGTCCCGATTTCAGTAGGTAAGTGCTGATGGTAAGGTTCGCGTGTGCCGCAGACACCACGAAGCCATGGAGCCAAGTTGTCGGCAAGGCACTGTGCAAGCTGGTGGTGACTTCCTAACGGTATGGACCGCGTTTACACAGAATGGACTGGGTTCTTTGGTCCAAATGAATCGATCAGTGACTGGAAATGGTCATGCTTGGCTACTTAGAGACCATATGCAGCCATTCATGGGCTTCATGTTCCCAAACAACGATCTCATGTCACCAGACCACAATTCTTCGCGACTGATTCTAAGAACATTCTGGACAATTAGAGCAGATAATCTGATCACCCAGATCGCTGGACATCTGAACGTCTGTGGGACATAATCGAGAGGTCGCTTCGTGCACAAAATCCTGCAGCAGCGTCACTTTCGCAGTTACAGGCGACAATAGAGGCAGCATGGCTCAGTACTTCTGTAGATGAGTTTCACCGGCTTGTTGAGTCCGTTCTATGCCGAGTTGCTGCACTACGCTGGGAAAATGGATGTCCGAAACGATATTACGGGGTATCCAATGACTTTTGATAATGTAAATCACGCTGCTTTGCCATTACTTAAATAATTTTTTCCATACGCAATGCAACAGTGTTACGGGCCAGGACAGTACACAGTTGACAGTCGGATCTCGCGGACTACAGCGGAGTCCCCTTTAGCCTGTTTTGAAAGTTTTAAACAGCAATCGGGATGTGGACTCTCAGTGTCCAGTAATATGAAACCTAATATCACTTCAAATTGAGTTCGTTAGCGGGAATTATGAGATGCGAACATGCCTACATCATCGGGGATTGCTAGAAAAAATTATTATAATTTGTAAATAAACAAGTTTAAGAAGTCAACATTTTAGACATAACCTTCATGGGAATTAATTCATTAAACAAAATCCATATTCTATACATAAAAATGAAAAAGGTTGAAGAGTGGTGTGTTTCTCTCCTGAGTATATACATGTACGAGATATTGAAACAACCGATCTGCAATAGTCGAATAATGCTAGTTACAAAATTTGCAACCCGAAACTGAAAATGTTCACTAAATGCAACATCCCACAATTTGTACAAACAGTACGCCGAAATTAGGCCTTCACACCAGCACGAACATCTACCTCAGCTCAACACACAAGTCTGTCTCTCTCAACCTCACGCCAACTGACTACTCTATAATACAAGCTTTGGAATCCAGAGTCGCTTTTACCTGTACTCAGGAAAAATGTTTGCTGTGGCCAGTGTTACAGACAAAACTGTCATTTCTCATAAAGTAATAACCTTTCGCCCTGCGCAATACTGTAAACTGATCACAAAATTATAATAAATAAATAAAATAAAATGTACACAGAAAACTGCGTTAGATATTGCTAATATTTGGGTATAAAATGTGAGACGCGATATTTGATACTTCCCGTTACTTTAAAAAGTAATGTTCCGTTTCTTACAATCAAGTTACCCTGTTGCCACTACAATGACGACCTGAAGGGAGAAGGTTTCTGTCGCAAAGAATCTTGTGCTAGTCCTTTTAAAGCAGGCATTGCTTTGCTAAAGTTTTCTCATTTATAACCAAGCAAACACTGGACATTTAGAAATTCGCGTACGATTACTGGCTCAAAAGGACCTCTGTGGGCTACTTATGTAACTTTCAAAGTTGCAGACGCCCAGTTAATTTTCATTATGTGTCGTTTTGTGTAAGAACAAAATATCATGTAAAGGATTACCGTAATACGGTGACAACATTTCAGTGACAATAACGATTTACATTACTTCGGGCAAAGATTAGACTTTTTTTAATCAGTGTTATGTTTACTTTAGCCAAGTCAGATGATTTTAAAAACTTGTTTTTCCCTTTTACATAATCGTGTGGTAGAGCTTAGGCTCCTAGTTTCACAGAGAATGGATCCCAAAAGTAACTCGAACAAAGGTCGATTCGTAAGTGGGAAGAATTAAAATGGAAATTTTTGGAAATTTGTGGTAAGTTCTATGGGGCTAAGTTGCTGAGGTTATCGGTCCCTAGTCTTACACACTACTTAATCTAACTTAAACTAATTTACGCTAAGTACAACACACACACCCATGCCCGAGGAAGGACTCGAACCTCCGACGGGGATTAAAATGTATGTGATATTCGCATATTACGTAATCTAATGTCCAGTGTTGTATTACTTTAAAGTGTGTGAA